>NC_058403.1:123953890-124124843 GCF_002201575.2 Neomonachus schauinslandi
AAGAAAAGAAAAGAAAAGAAAAGAAAAGAAAAGAAAAGAAAAGAAAAAAGAAAAGAAAAGAAAAGAAAAGAAAAGAAAAAAGAAAAGGGAAGGGAAGAGAGGAGGGGAGAGGAGGGGAGGGGCAGGGCGGGGAGGGGAGAGAGGATAGAAGAGAAGAGAGGAGAGGGGAAGAGAAGAGAAGAGAAGAGAAGAGACGAGAAGAGACGAGAAGAGGAGAAGGAAAGAAAGTCACATGCATTTTAAAATCCAGCTCCATTCTTTCACTGATGTCCTGCAGCTCCGGTCTCAGAAGGAAACTGATCCCAAGGCCTGAGGGTTGGCAAAGAGTCTCCCTTGAACCAGAAAATATTTGTGGTCTGGTGTTGCCTTTATTTACCCAGAACATTTAATGTGCCTTTTTTCTCCATCTTTCACATCCGCTCTGAGAAGATGTTAATTTTCTGAAATTAAACACTTAGCTTGATTACTGTTTTGTTAATTGCGGCATTCAAAAACCCCTGGTGCTCCTGCCTGTTTAACATGGCTGGTGCTGTGAAAATGATAGGCACGGAGTTGGCATGCTGGTGGACAGACAGCACGTCGGAATGCCGGCCCAACCACCCCAGCTATGCTTGCTCCGGCAGCTGGGGCTTGCCCGCGGGTGAGGAGCAGCCCGGGCCACTGCACAGTGTCTCTCCCAGGGCCGTGTTTTAGGAGGACAGTGCCCCCAGGAAGTTCCACGTCTCAGCAACATCTGGAAGAATGTAGGGGCTTGACTCCAATCACAGCATCCGCCCAAAGATGCGTGAGGAAGGAGAGACCACAGAGAGAGCTCAAGCTGCACCATTTGCTGAGGTCTGAGCTGAGTCTAAGAAAGATTGAGGCATTCATTCATACATTTGCTTGATAATTTATTAATCCATTCAATAAACATTTATGGACTTCTATTATTTTAGGCATCTAGCTAGACACTGGGGAGCAAGAGCCAAGAAGATGGATACGGGCACGCTGTCCTGAAGATTATAGTTGTGACTCACGGAGCTGACATTTGCTGGAGGAGCGCAGGGCAGACGTATCACCAGGACTCCTCCTCCCTCCCACCTCCTTTGCCAAGGCCACAGGGCGAACAGCAACTAGCTCATAATCCAACTAGAAGTTCCCTCCATGAGGTTCCTCTATGAGAAGGGCTACTGCAATCTCATTTGGACTTGGAACGGGGTAAGGAACCTACTACAATCTCACTGCCAGTAGTCTGTCCCAATTGCCCTTAACAAACCACGGACTGGGAGTGCCTGGCCCAAGCTAGAGTGCAATGAGCAAATGAGCCCCAGGCCCCACGGGGCCCTCCAGTCATCCCGGCAGGGATGCAGGGCGGGGCCTTCTCAGCTGCTCCACAGCAGGCTGTGGGACCAAGAACCCAGCTGACCGGTCCCTAGTGCTGCTTCCCAGCTAGTCGTCTGCTCCCTTGTGACTTGTCTGGGCCCGTGACCCCAGTCCCAGTGAGTGCTGTGGACTAGAATGTGAGCTCCGCAAGGCACCGATTTTTGTCTGTGCTGTTTGCTCCTGTGTTCCTGGTGCTTAGAGCAGTGCATGACGCACAGAGAGCCTCAGTAAATATTTGTTGAGAAAGCGAATGAACGGGAGCCCCTAGAAGCAGGAACCCACGAGTCAGCCTGTGGAAAGAGGTCACAAAGGCTGTGTTGAATGAATGAATACATTCCCAAAGTTAGAGCGCTTAAATAAATAAATAACCCCCTTCGAGTGAGGCTGAATCTCACTGTGCTTCTCCGAGTGGATTGGGGCTGCTGGCATCATCCTAAGATCGTTCCCTTCAGCTTTCCTTTCAGGAGCCACAGAGTGGGGAGATACCTGGTGAGCCAGCTAGCACCACGCCCCAGGTAAACATTTATGTACTAACTCCTATGGAGGGACTAAAGGAACCTGGTAAGTACTTATCAAGGTTCCCTGTGCCTAACACGGTGTGGTCCCTCCCTCCTGAAGCTGGCGTAGGTGAGAAAGGCTGATTTCGGGTAGAGCTCATCATCTCGTGGAGAGCCCCAAGGCTGCGGGGGGGGGGGGGCGCCATGACTTTGATCAAGAGCAGTGCTACCTGCTGACCTACTCAGCTCAACAGACAACACACCACTGTTGGCAAATATGGCCCGGACCTTCCTGAGACCACTTAAAATTTCCTTCTCAGTGTCAGGGCTTAAGAAACAATAAAAACAACCTTTTTGGAATTAACAATGGGAAGAAAGCAATGAAGTGAACTATAAAATTGAATTAAGAACAGTGAAAATTTCATTTACTTAAGGTTTTTAAACTTTTCTTTATTAATTTGAATGAAAGTTTTCTTTAAAGTCATTCCAGTCTTTTTAAAGTTCTGACTCAATCTTTTCTCTACTTGGGAGCAAATTTCGCCTACTAATTTCCAATGAGACCAGCCCCTAAAAATGAACTGGTTTCAGCATATGGATCTTAACGCTCTAAATTTTTACAGGCAGCACTGTAATATTGTTTTAATATTTAATTTTGAGATTTACATAATATCTTTCCTCCAAAGAGCTTGATATATTGCAATATCATAAAATTCCTTTTCATATTCAAAGATTATTCTTTATGCATGCAAATACTATATTTAACCAAGGAATAATGCAAATTAGGTGATGTGTTCAGAGGAATTGGCGGGCTAGGTAATTCTTTTGTAGGAAAAGTAGCATCTCTGAGTGCCTTTAATTGTCTAGGAGCTTCAAAAACACCTTAAAAAATGGACAAACTATAGGGGCTTATGACCATTAATGGAAGTAAAGCAGTAACTTTTAAACAAAATTAAGTAATGGGTTGTGTCTGTGGGCACAGTGACTATGTTAATATCCCACACGCAGTAGGCACAGTGGGCCACACGTGGACTGTGGGTAATATAAACGTCAGATATAAATACTGCTGATAGCGTCATAGAAGTAAGAGGGCAAGTGCTGCTTCTCTAAACACACGAGGAGGAAAGACGGACAGGCTCCTCTGGACGGCAGGATCCTCCTGGCTCAGGTACACACTTTGGGCTCCACTGCCCTCATCAAACTCCCTGGGACTTCACCACTCGCCTTGCTGGTGCCCCCTCCTCCCTCGAAGAATGGACAAACTGATACCTGTCATTTATCTGATGGGGATCACATCAGTCCCAAAGAGATGAAGGGCCCTCAGAAGGAAACAGCCTGGGAAAAGAGTCCAGCAAACTGCCGCCTGGCTCAGAAATGAGGCTCATCCCCCAGTCCCGTAGCCTGGTTCACAAAGTGACTTCCCGTCCCATTTCATTTACTTGTCATAACAGCTCTAGAAAGCAGGGCTCACTACTCCCATTTTACAGTTGAGAAAGAAGGGGTCGTGGTAGTTTAGTGAACTTGCTTGAGTCATGTGAAGAGCAGAGAGAGGGCCCAACTGCAGGATCCCTCACTGTACCTCTGCTGCACTGAGCCCAAGAGGTGAAAAAGGTGGGGGCGCCTGGGTGGCTCAGTCGGTGAAGCATTTGCCTTCAGCTCAGGTCATGATCCCAGGGTCCTGGGATTGAGCCCCGCATCGGGCTCCCTGCTCAGCGGGGAGCCTGCTTCTCCCTCTGCCTGCCACTCCTCCTGCTTGTTCCCTCTCTCTCTTTCTGACAAATAAATAAATAAATAAAATCTTTAAAGAATAAATAAATAAAAAGTCAGCAATTTAAATCTAGGTTTTCAGCTTCTAAGTTCTGGTAGTGCTGGGTAGGGCACCACTTGCTGGAGCTGAGCCTGTTCTCTACGGTTCTCTGCAGCCCTCACCACTCCCTACGGCCTGACACTTGGCCCTGCTTTGCTCCTTTCCACTACTGGCACGGCCCCCTAGGCCCTTGCATGTGTTCTCTCTGGCTTAGATGGTCCCAAATTCACTGACTCTATTTTATTTTGCAGCAAGTTGATTTTTGAGATGTGCCGGTCTAATTTGTCTTATTTATTTTTTCCAAGATGTCCTCGGAGGTCCCCTTCCCCAACTCTGACATTCTGAATCTAGTTGGCAGAAAAAAGAAGTAAAGTTTGTCATTCACTTTAATTCTCTCTGACAGCCGGATGATCCAGCCATCAGTCTGAATCTGGGGCCAGGCGCCAGAGAGTGGCTGCAGGAGTTAGCAGTGATAACAACCTCTCTGCAGATCGCTTGGCCACTGGAACAGAGAGAGTTCCACCTGATCTGGTCTATTTTAAACTCAAGGCAGCTGTATTCAGTGCAAGGCTGCATCCCTGAAGACCTCACGTAAATCTGAGCTTGCATAATTCATGACCAACCCTGACCAAAGATGATGGACACTTTTTTTGACAGCTGAAGTGGCCCAGCTATGTGGCAATAGCTTAGAGAGAGCTTACAACTTACCCGGCTCACCATAATGTGATTTTTGATCAGTCGGAGAATAAAATGGCCACAAATCTGAGTTTGAAACCTAGAAACATCATTGCGGGCTGTGAGATGCTGAGCAGGTTCTGAAAGCACTCTGACACCGGGTTTCTTCATCTGATCCACCTCAACTCGGCATGGGCTTGGCACACTGGAGGTGCTCAAAATGGTAGTTCTCTGCCACTAGCTGTGGGCTGGGTGAGGGTCTGATCCTGCTACTCTCCAAGTGATACAAGATCCTTGAGTAGTCATGACTATAGACATGACTGGGACAGTCACAGAAGGAGATGGAAGCCCTCTGCATCTCAGGACCCAAGAGATCCTTCAGTGTCCCCCCAGTGATGCTTGTCTCTGTGTGCCCTATGGACCAAAAGATGATTATAAAACCTGCTATGGTCTCTTCTTAGATCACAGCCCTTAGGGCCAAGAAAAGCTTCTTGGTAACTCTCTCTGGTGGACTGATGCCAACCGTAACCCTTTTTATTGGATACCTCAATCAGAACGATGAGCTGCCTGCTTCCACTGGGCAGGGCTCACAACAGCAGCAGGATGCAGCATCAGTGTGGTATGTTGGGGCAGCCTGGAGAAAGAAGAGCATGACAGTCCTGTGTCTGCTGAACAGTAAGAGCTGCATGCCTAGCCATGGACATGGTCTGTAGCTTCTGACCAAAGGAAGAACCAGCCCAGAGCAGCAAGTAGCCTCCCAGGATAGAATCTGATATTCATGAGCATCAGGCTTCCGATCAAGTCCAAGACCACTTAGCAGCCAACTTATCCAAACCCTTCTCTTATGTGACCCTTACTGACACCCATAGTCAAGCTCTAATTCACCTTGGGGACACCTCGGGTCCCTTAACAAACACACATTCATCTCCATCTCGATCCAGAGGCAGGGAAAAGTCTTTTAGGGTTCCCTGTGACAGAGACGTGGCATGACTTATGGATTTACATGGGTCCACCTACCTCAGCCCTTAATGGATCTGAGTGATATGGCTTTTATGATGCCTGCTGCTTAGTCTCGCTTTCATCTCTTATAGAATGTGTCACTTAGGGGGACCTGGGTGGCTCAGTCGGTTAAACATCTCACTCTTGATTTTGGCTCAGATCATGATCTCAGGGTCATGGGATCGAGCCTGGCATCGGGCTCTGCGATGGGCATGGAGCCTACTTAAGATTCTCCATCTCTCCCTCTCCCCCCTCCCTCCCCTGCCGCCCGAAAGTGTCACTTCCATTCATGTTTTTAAACCTTTCTTGGAGAGGTACAGGCCCAAGTGTTTATTTTGAAGGATCTCATCTTTTAAAAGAACCATCTGTTGGTTAAAAAGAGTTTGCATTCACACGCGGCTCTGTCAAAGCAGTGTGATAGCTCCATGTTCCTCAGAGCCCCGTAGCCCACAGATTAGGACTTGTGGGTCACCTTGTCATTTGTTTCATAATAACCACACGCCACCAAGAAGCATCCTTCTCTCATTGACTGTAAACTTTCTGACACCCAAATTCCAGATTCCCAAAAAGAAATCCCAGATTGGAAGAAGTTGATGGGGCTGAGACTCCAAAATCAGGGAAGGTTAAGAGAAAAGGGCCTGTCAGAGGGGGAACAAAGGGCACGAGAAATCCACTTCTGGAGGAAGCAAGTGAGTGAGGATGGCAACAAATATTTTGAAAGCTGGCGATGCCGGGCCCCTTGCAGGAGCCCCGGTCCCTCGGTGCCTCTGCAGCCTGGGAAGGTGCAGATGGCAAGACAAGCAGATGGGCAGGTTCAGGAATAGCAGGGTAAGGAAAGGGAGGGGCAAGAATCAAAGCAAACCGCTTTAAGTGGCAGGTTTGTTCGCACATTCTTAGAGAGAGAGAGCAGACAGCCAAGCCCAGCATGACATGACAGCCTGGCAGGATTATTAGTCCCAGAAGCTGGGACACTAAAATATTTCAGCCAGTTTTCTGCCTTAAACTCTCCAAGGGAAACACTGCTAACAAAGGCTGCCCGTGTTCCATGCTCAACGTGATCCAGAAATTACCATTCCCTTTTCTTTGGGGAAGACAGACTGTCACAACCTTTGTCTCCGTGGTGCTGGGACTGTGGTCACCAGCTGGAGGCTTCCACACTTCCACGCCTGTTTTCTCACTGCACACGCATGAATGCAAACACGTGACCATACACATACATACAAACACGCACACACGAACACACACATGCTCACGGCAACAACGCAGCCATCTGGACAGCCATGCTCTCCCACAACACCTTTTTTTCTCCTGAGTTCTGACAGCTTAAACCCAAGAGTCATCTGCCATCAAAGATGCCTGGTATTGAAAGAGGCAGAAGGAGCCCGTGGATGGGGAGGTGAGGAGCAGACAAGGACAGAGTAGGGAAGAGGAGGTTAAGAAGGGGGAGTGACACGGAGGGAGAGAGAGAGAGAGAGAGTAAAGGGACGTGCTTGGCTCCAGCTATTCCACTAACAAGCTGTCCTTCTAGAATCTGTTGATTGAGAAAAATCCATAATTCCAAATAAGATCACAGTCCATTGCCCACGACCCCCACTGCCTATAGACTCTCCCTCTGCAGTCTTGCGCCGTCACCCCGGGGGAGAGATTGCTCATTTCTCTCTAGCTCCCTCGGTATTTACCGCATATGCATGGTACACACGCCTCGGACGCACCATGCTGCAGATTTGGATTGTGCATCTATATACTGCAAATTCTGCAGTTAATGAGTTTTCTGGGAGGAACAGTGGTGTCCAGGTCTCACTGTATCCCTACAGCTTGGCACACATCAGAGCCTAACTAGCCCTCTCTTAATAATGAGTGAGTAAATAAGTAAGTGAGTGAGTGTATGAATGGACTGGTTAAATGGATATAAAAAGAAATGGATTGTTGCAAGAGGTGTAAAAAGTAATAAAGAGAAAAGGTCAGAAGAATAAGGGATACAGAAATAAAGAGGAGAGAAGCAAATGTGTTCTGAGCTGTGCATGCCACAGGGATGTATGGGCTATCAGGAATGATTTATTGCCGACGATCTGAGGTCTCTATCACAGCATAGCATTCATTTAAGCAAGCTATACAGGAGAATGCACTCTTGAATTACATGGTTTAATTGAAAAATAATCTATGAAGGCAATACTCACTCTATCACATGATTCCTGGGAAGTTTCTTTCATCGAGTTTTCTGATAAAGCAGCACTGGTGTTCTTAACATCGTGCAGGGCTTCCACCCATCCACCTACCCATTCCCCCCATCCATCCGTCTGTCCATCTACCACCCATCTGTCTATCTATCTTTCCAAAGGCACTTGTTGAGCCCTAGCTGGATGCAGAGTACTGGGTTCTACTTGGATATACCTCTTTGCTTTTGTGCTGAGCGCGAGAATATCCCACAGAATCCAGCTCACCCTCAGAGGTGAAACACTACACCTGTTTCCTCCATGGCCGCAAATGCCCGTCACCTGACACCTTCGCTCCTGGGAGGAGGCCTGCAAGCAGAATGGGCGTGGCTACAGCTTTGCCCCTTCATAGAGACGGACAGGGAGCCAGGCACGCAGATAGGCAGAAGGCGCACAGATGCCTCCCAACTTACCAGCTTGGTTCGTGGTGATGTTGACGGAGACATGCTGTGGGGGAAAGGGGCTCTTGCTGGAGACTCCATTGACGGCCTGGATGTCGAAGGTGTAAGGGGTGTGGGCCCACAGGCTGCTGATGGAGACTCGGCCCTCGGTCAGGCCCAGCTGCCGGGGCACAAACTCCACGTTGTCGTCACAGCGGGAGCAGCTCCGACGGTCTGCGCGGCACTTTCTACAGATGATGTTGTAGGTCACATCGTCCCGCCCGCCTGTCTCCCTGGGCGGGTGCCACTCCAGAATGATGGACGTCTCATTGACGATGGAGATGACATTGCGGGGGCCTGATGGGACACCTGGAAGGAAACAAAGAAGGGCCTGGTGAGGCTGGGTGGAGGCTTCGTCCCCAGCCTCTCTCCATCTGTCTTTGGTGGGTTCCCACCCTTGTCACATGCACGCATCATTTCCTGTCCCTCAATCCAAATCTCCACGCTCCAATCCATTCCGAGAAAATGTGGTGGATGGAGATGACAACTAGCCGCAAACTCCCCTCTCAGTCATCCCCGCTGGGAAGACTTCTTTCAGCCACGTGTGCCAAAGGAGGGGAGGTTGTGAGGACCCAGCTTCAGGCCCTTTTGTTGTCAGGACTACGCCGCTTCCCCTGGTCAATGCAAGTGTAGAGTATGTATGTATATTAGACACTTACGGGATTCCTGTCTTTTCTTAATTAGTGTAGAACTCAAGGGTTGAGGGACACGAGTGGCCCATCAAAAGTCCCAACAGATCCTGGCATCCTGCACAAAACCTCACACAACTTGGGATCTGTGTGGTGTGTACGCGCTGGGGGTGTTTCTCTGCAGGACAGGCTGCTAGATCACGTGCACAGATGAATATTATTCACAGTGCCCAAATTTTGGTGCATGAAGACAAGAAGCAAAGTTGGGTGGGAGGTTCAGACAAGCCACCATTTTTGACCCCATGACATAAGAAGAGCATAAAGGTTTGTTCCAGACACTCTGCTATAGCTGCTTTACACGCATTTACATGGGAAGATACAGTGATTAATTCAATTTTATAGAGAGGGAAACTAAAGCTGGGCCTGCAGACTGGCTGTAGATCATGTGGTCTATAAGAACTGAAGCCAGTACAGAGACCCATGTCTGCCTGATTCCATAGCTCATGCTCTTAACGACAGCCCTCTGCTGCCTGCTAGTGAAACCGGCTATCTTTCCCTACTAAGGAAAAAGTCGTCTCCCACTCTGGCCTTACACTGGTACAGTACTCCAAAGGTTGACGGTCTGATCTGTTCACAGATAACAGGAGACTTGAACAGCCTCTCTCTCCTACAAACCAGCCAGGCTCACTGGGAGTCAAGGACAGCAGCCTTTCCCTCTGGACAGCTCTGTCTATAGCTGCTCTTCATCCTGTGGCAAAGGTGGAAATGTCTTGTTAAGTACTAAATTCCAGAAAGCCTGGTCCTTTGTAGAAAGGCAAGCTGTTTCTGAATTACCGGCCACAGTGCTGGACATTTGATGAAGTTGGAGAATCTCCTGCCCAAGAACAGATCATAACCTCAGGTTCCCCAGCTGAGCACTGTGTATCCTTGATGTCGAACGCTGAAAATGAATCCTACCCAGAAGCCCCCCTTCCGAACGGTGGGTCCGCTGGAGCAGCCACTCCGGATAGTAATGCATTCAGAATTTACGCACGTGACGGTCGCCAGCTGAACGAAGACATGTGTAAAGTGGTTCATGCTGAAGACAGGAATCAAATGCCAACAAATAAAATGAGGGAATAACAACAAGGTCGGGGGGCACCAGGGAAGGATTCTGTGTTGAATCAGTCAACAGCAAGCAGCTAGAGCAGAAAGCAAATATTAAATCGGATTCTATTAAAATGTGAAAGAAAATCAGTACTGTACTATATAAAGCCCATTAGGCCTGAGCTAAAGCACAACTTTCATGCATGCTTGTGACAGGGCAGGATTCATGAAGCATTTTTACTGAAGTCTTGCAAATAGCGTTTGAAAATTCCCCACCCATCTGCCCAGGGATAAATATCCATCTCTTCTCGAATCAGCACACAGCCAGGGCAGGGAGGATAGCAGGCACGGCCGTCGGCGGGCTCTTACTGCGCCAGGCCAGCTTCACCTCACATTGCACTAATTCATTAATGCGCATATTGGCCAGTGTCTGGTTTGGACACATCTGTTTGCTCAGACTGATGAGATTCGGACCACAAGCTCCCAGTGGTCAGCGCCACTGTTCCCTGTCTCCGCAGACAGCCCAGCCTCTGCCACAAGCCACCGTTTCTCATCCTCCTAATAAATATGTTCATCGAGGGCTCCCTCTCTGCAAGGCGCGGGGCGAATCCTCTAACGGTGTTCTCTTACTGCATCCTTGGGACATAGTGAGGCTCTTACTGGAAAGCAGCCTTGGGCGATGGGACAGGTACAGGTACTGCCTGGGAGGGTGACCACCCATCCTTCCCACCCTTTGGAGGCTTCCCCATTGCAAGCATCTCCTTTCTCCCCGACCTTCAATGTCACCCTCTCCCCTGACTCTACCTTCTTCATTTAAACACCCATAAATTTTTGCCATTTTAAAACCAAAGCACCATCACTGGCATCTTTCTACATCGAACATCCTCTCTTCTTTGCCCTCCAGCCGAGCTCTTCAAAATGGAGGTTCTCCTCTCCCCTCACTCGGCCCAAGGCAGCCCGGTTACTTCCCCACTCTCCCACCACGTCTGCTTTTCCTCTGGTCTCCTACCTGACAAATGCAGGGAACACCCTTCCGTATTCCCTTCCTTGACACCCCGAGTCCTCACCAGCCAGACCCTGACAGTCACATCTTCTGTGTCCCCCACGGATGGACTGTCACCACAGTGAGGGCCCATCTCTTTTTCCTCAGAATATTCCCTTCCTCAGGATCTCCACCACCTCAGAACCCCACGCCCTGTGGACTTTTCTGCCCTATAGCAACAGCTTGCCTGTGAATCCGCCAACATTGCTTCGCGTCCCTCCTATCCATTCTAGTCTGCTGGAGTGTGAGTTCCGAAATGTACGTGAGATCATGGTGTTCCCCTGCTCAAACCCCAATTGCCCAAAAGTCTACTTTCTGTCCACATCCTTCATGTCCCCTTGTAGTTGTGTCGCTTGGGATCTCATCCTTGGCCACTGGATGCTCGCCCTTACATTGTGACCAATAGGAAGATTCCTGTGATTTCCTGTGCACACTCAACTCTCTTCATGCCCCTGAGCTTCTGCACAGTGTTCTCTGCTGTCTGGAATTCTTTTCGTCCTTATCTGCATGATGAACTCCTGGACACCCTCCAAGATCTACCATTCATTCCACCAGGAGGCTTCTCTGAGGCCTGCAGTCATGTGACCCCCACCCCTGGGTTTCCATAAGTCCATTTTTAAATGCTAACACAGATCCCATCACTGCATTGTGATGATCTCTTCCTCTGTGTTGTCCTCACCACGTGGCCTCCTGGTGGGCAGAAGCTTGTGGTTGGCTTGTCCCCGGGGTTCCCGTGCCCCAGCTCCTTGCCCAGGGAGAGGCAAATTCCTTGCACCTGGTTTGACCTCTGCTCAAGGTGCATGGCCTAAGATCACATGTGTGCCCCCTACTCCAGTATGAGAGGCCCTGCTGTGGGGCAGAGGGAGGATACAGTTGCGGTAGCACTCAGGACCACTGCTTGTGCCCCGAGTGGTAGAGGCTTTAGTGAAATAAAGGTAGCAAGTGAGGAGCTGGTTTAGAGAGACCTTCCCTGTCCCTTAATCCAACGGTGTCCATAGCAGCTGGGAAGACCCCAGTCGATGCCGCCCCATGTCTGCTCCCCCACTTAGGAAGAAGCGTGGTGTGTTTCCAGGAAGACTTTTTTTTCACGTTTATTTAGAAATAGACTTCATATAAAGCAACTACTGTCCCCATCTTGTTCATGGCTGCATTCCAGAGAAATACATCTGTGGGGGCATGAATGGGGGCCTATAGGACCCCCATGGTTATTGAGTCCAGAACTGCATATAGCAAATCTTCTCCTTTCGAAGAGAGCTGGGAGAACCTAAATATGTATGTCCTCAAAGGTAGGGATGTGTCTTGTTATCTCAGAGCCCAGCACAGTGCCTGGGCTCCCAGTGCACACCTGTGCAGGTGGACTAACACTGGGCCACAAACACTGACTGGGATCCTGATCCTTACTTACTCATTCACTCAATCGTTCCTTTAACAAATACACCTGCGCTGTTCTAGGCACTCAGGGGTTAGGAAAAAGCCAGACAGATAAGCCTCTGCTCGCTTGGAGCTTACATTCTGGTGAGAGAAAACAGATAAGAAGAAGGAAACCTCGAGATCAATGAGATGACTCAGATAAGAGTAAGTGCTCTGAGATAAAATAGCCCCCAGGTTAAGATTGCCTCCCAACAATGCTTAGCTTCTGCTCCCTTTCCCAGGAAGTTGGCTCTGGGCAGGGCAAGCCAGGGCCCAGGGCCTGGGTGGCTAAAACATCAATGGTCCCTGGTCTCTGCTCCACTGGCCTAATGGTAAGAGCCAGGTCCCTGTCAGCAGGCTGCTCCACCTCTCCTATTCTTGGAGAGTCTGACCAGAGCAGGTTCAGGCCCCAGATGAACCACCCTTACCTATCCAAGCTGCACTCCCTGGGTTTGAGGCCTTACCCCTGCAGGGAGCATCCGTGCAGAACCAGAGCTCCCAGCCACATCCCCAGGAACGAGGCCAATTGAGACAACCACACAAAAATGTTAAAATGGGGAGTGCAGAGGGAAGTCAGAGGGAGAAGAAAATCTGTCAACTCCGTCAGCAAAAGCCCTCAGTGCGTGCAGTGACAGGGCTCCGAGCCACAGTCTCCTTGTCTAAGCTCCCTGCTCTTGCGTCCATGTCCTCGTTTTTCTTAATTACATACAGACAGGCTTTTTGAAGCTTCTCTGATCTGTTGCCACGGTTACTACTGATGAAAGCTTCCTGTGAAAAGGGCTAAAGAGACTCAGTCCTTTTAAAAGATGGGAAAACCATTGAGCTGGTTTAGTGGGAGGGGCATGGTAGGTCCTAGGTTATGAGGATGGGGCTCCATGTCTTCCAGAATGTGCCCAAGAGGTTGGCTCAGCCTGCATGAGTATAGTTGGTATTGGGACCCCAAAGAGTTAAACAGAAAAGATCCTTCTAGAGGCAGGATTGGCCCAAGTGTTACCATATTGAGATAGAATCTCCTGCTTCTTAATGTGATTTAGGCCAGATGATTTTTTTTTTTTTTTAGAAGAATGGAAAGACAGGGTGGGTGGGAGAGAGTGGGTGAGTGTATTTGTAGGCATTAAGCTGGAAATAAGAGCACTCCTGAGTAATCAAAGGGAAAATCTGCTGAAGATAGGTAAGCCCTGAAAGCCAATTCTTTTATCAGGAATCTTAATAAGGCCACATTTCTGGTCTCAGAATTTAGATGTGAACTTCAGCCTGGTCCAAGGTGCCAACCAGGCAGGGTCCAGCTAACTCTATATTGCCGCAGCCAGGGTCTACAGCCTTGCATCCCTCCCCATGGGGAGCTGGTGGGTGACAACGGTGATGAGGTAAAGCTTTCCAGGGAGACCCCATGTGCAGATTGTGATCATGCTGCTTTGTGTCAAGTCAGAGGTGGGCTTCTCCACATTGTGTGCACAACCCCTTGAAGAATGTGATGAAAGCAATGAAGATTTTCCCCAGAAAAATGGACAAATGCTTGAACACACATGATTTTTTAGAGACTCCCAGGGATTCATAGTTCCTTGTAACTAATAAGTGAACCCCCTAGGGGTTCACAGCAACCAAGTTCAAAAATATTCTCTTGTTGGTGAACCTTGAGAAGACGAACTTCTAAGCCTTAATATTCTCATCTGAAAAAAGTGTTAATTTTGAGGATTTAATGAGATTATATACCCAAAGAGTTTAGCTGTGTGGCTGGCACACAGAGGAACTCCATAAATATCAGCTGCTATTAGTAGTATTGTCATTATTAGATGATCTGGAACCCCGAACTGCTCATCCAATTAAGACTGATCTTGTGCAGCCCCTCATTCCTTAAACAGAGACCCCAAGCCCAGAACTGTGTTGGGCACTGTGAAAGCCACGAAGATATGGAGGTTACAGCCCATGAAGCTGGGGAACCAAGATGCTTTCTAGTAAGGTAAGTCCCCCTACCCATGAAGTATGGGAACTGTGGACACATACAGGTAAGGATCAAAGTAAGTAATACAGACACAAAGAGTTACAGATGTCTGGGAAAAGGTAAGATCAATGCAGAACAAAATACTCAGGGATGGTGTCTGGGGGCCTTGTCTATAGGTTGGAGCTATACAGGAGAACACCTTGGAGGCTATGTGCTCCAGCCTATACACTTTAGGTCCCCTTACCCCTGCAAGCACATCCAGGAAGGGGGAGAACCCTAATCTTGGGCATGGGGCTATATCTCAAGAATGGGTCCTGCTCTTTTTAACCTCTTTGTGCACCTGTATATCTGCTCCCTAATCTCCCAAGAGGTGGTCTGGCTTTGACATGGTATCTGGGCTTCCTTGTTCTCTCTTTCCCTGTGGGCAGGGAAGACCCTCCTTTACTCCCACAGCAAACTATGTCCTCTATTCAATCTTCCTTTAGGAGAAAGGGTTGAGATAGGTTCTGGGAATGAGCCAAGAAGGACAGTTTATACTCAGGACTCTTAAATATTGTAAGTCAAAAGAATACAGAGATAATGTTCTTGTGACTGAGGAGAGTCAAGACAGTAGTTTGGAAAACTGACTGCATACTTTAATGTGGGCTAAGGGTCAAGAGAGGATAGAGAGGGAGATCAGAAAATGACATCAGAGGTAGGGATGGTGCAAAAAGCATGGTGGGGGGCCCAGGAAGACATGGGTGGGGTGGCCCAGGATTGGTTATCAAAAATGACAGTACTATTGGGACAACTCTTTACTTATTGCTCACTATGACATAGCTACTTAAAGAACCATGTCTAAATAATTGGGAGGCTTCCTGGAGAAAGGGGAAAGTCCTTTGAGATTTTATGGAGAGATAGATAGGAGTCAAGGAACATAGGCAGACCTGGAAATGCGGCTGTAGGTGTATGATGAGGTCCTCTATGGTCGCAAAATATGCAGAAAACCAGGTCAGGCTGGTTGTTATACCTTTGCCCTCAATACAGCTACAGGGCTGAAAGCAGGATGAGTTGAAAGGTAATATAAGCCGAAAGAGGGAAATTTTGCAATTATCATAAAGGTCGTAGAGTTATCAAATAAACATGAAGTTAGTTTCATGTTCAGTTGTGGTTCTTTCTTTGGTAACTGGTTATTTGAAAACAATGCCAAACAAAAACAAAAACAAAAAACCTCTATTCTTTTAGGTGCCATGTGTAGCTATGACACTTCTCAGCCTAAGTTCAGCTCTCTTTCTCCCTCTCTTTCCCTCCTGAGACACCAATTCCTCCTCCATCATTCCTGCACTAGGTGTAGAATTCCTGGGAGAGACTGGACAAGAATGAGCACTGTCCTAGAGGAAAGAGCTGTAATGGGGTGTGCCATGCTGGTTCAGAACCTTGGAGAGGGGCATGTGCCTGCATGCTCCCTGTCCCCTTCACAGAGGCACTCTGGATGGCATTGGGGCAGTTCCTAAGATTCTATGTCAGGCACCACAGTAGTGGTGTCAGGAGTCAGTGGCAGAGGAGTTGTCAGCTCTTCTCATTGGGGGATGTAGGGTGGCTGTTCGAGGCCATATCAGGAAACCACAAGTAATTTATCAGAGACCTGCTGCAAAGTGGAGGCATCGGAATGGACTAGTGAGGCATCCTCCACTCAATAATAAAAGCTAAGAGAGACTTGGGATCCTTACAAAAAGACAGACCAAGGATTGTCTACAGGTTGTGAAAGATGAGCACCAGACATCTGGAACACCATTTGCTTAATGTGAAGATGGTAGTGTGTAAAGTTCTGAGGTGTCCCTTCCAAAGAGGCAGTCGTGCTGGAGGCCTGAGGCAGCAGGCTAGAAAGGTGAGTGGTGCCTCTCCCATTGCAAGCGAGGCACCCTGGTTGCTCCCCTCAAAATGCAGGCTGTCCTTCTGGGGCAAGGAGGAGAGGTTGTTGAAACCTGGAGAAATCATTGCTTTACTTTTCCTAACAGCTCTGGACCCCGATATTCCCAGAGACAATTTTATGCCACCTTTGGAACCGGTTTAAAATGAACCCAGGGACATAGGCTTCCTGTGGACAGACATCTGTGCCATCTGCATGGACATCAGAACGACAAGACATTGATTTGGTGGAGCTCACTTGCTTCATGCCGCTAAGTGAGTGATTAATGCCGGCTGGTTTCCTAGAGTAGATTTCTACAAGGACCATCTGAAAGAGCAGAGCTTTGGTTTCCATTTAGTGGTGCTCTGTCTGGAATTCCAAGTTTTGTTTTAATAACAAACCCTGTATGCAAAGTATGATCTTAGGTATTTTGATATGTTATTTAATAAAATCCCATCTTCCCAACATTCGATGAGGTAGAAACTATTACCCCCATTTTACACTGAGGAAACTGCCTCTCAGAGATATTAAGGAGCTTCCCCAAGTCACTTGGCTGGTGAGTGGTGGAATCAAGACTTGAAGACAGGCCTGGCCAGTCCCAGAGCTCATCCTTAGCAACTCTTCCACCCACGGCGGAGGTACCTAAGGGCATAAGGTGCAGGAGTGATGCACATGCAGCCAGGTGCTGGGGGTGGAGGGTGGGTCTCTCAGGGTGGCAGGAAGCTCTCCTTCCCGAACTGTTCCAGTGACTTCCCTGGAGAGACAGAACAACAGTGGTTCCAGCACTGTGCTGAGCAAGTCTGCACGTGTTGCTCATTAGGGTCTTGGAAACACTGGGCCTGTACTCAGGCAATTCTTCTAATCATAACAGTTAGTAATAAGAAGAAATGATTAGTCAAAACAAGGAGGGATCCTGCTGAGAGGGATTTCAGGAGCATCGGAGAACCTAGTGTTATACATTTCACCAAACACCAATGTTGGTAGAAAGTACTCCTGTTTCTCCAGCTTCAATGGAGCTAATTGTCTGGGAGAGAGGGGGTGGATTTCACTTTCTGGGAAACAAGACAGCCCCTCCACCTGGTCTGAGCTAGAGCCTGAGTGTCTGGTTGCTACGAGGCTGCAGAAGCCCTGGGAGGATGGCTGAGCCACCTGGACCTGGGGAGGCAGCTTATTTCAGTAGGGGTATATCCCACCACTGCCTATGTGGGGGAGGTATACGAGGCTGCAATTCTACTCATGGTCAGAGGGAGGCTGGAGACAAGGGAAGCCTTGACATGACTCCCTCCTACAGAGTCCTTAGGAATACTTCAAGTCAAGGAAAGCTAGGGGTCATGTCATCCTAAAGACATGGCCTTTGAGACCTCTTTCCTAGCCCTGAAATGAGGCTCAGAGGCCTTGTGGAGTCGTGAAAGATGCACTGGACTCACAAAGAGAAGATCAGGACTGAGGGCCAGCTTTGCCACAGTGTGACGTTAGGCAGGTCACTTATACCCTCTGAGCCTAATCTTTCATTGATTTGTGACCGATCGATCTAGACTTGTTTACGGAGGCTCCACTGTGTGCTGTGCCCTGTGTATAAGATTATGCTATTCATAAATTCACTGACATCTGCCCTGAGGAATTCAAAATCTGTAGGGGAGGCGGGCACCTGTACAAAGCCACACTGACTGACAAGGCTGGTGGAGATGCACCCCCCAGATTCATGGACTATTCGTTCAATTTTCCTTGGGAATGCAAAGAAGAATCTTCCAGCCATTGTCCCTTTCAGTTCTAAAAGAAACTTGTGCTGCCTCTCTCCAGGTATACAGGAAAGATCCAGGTTCCAAAGAAAACAATTCAAGGTCAAGGGAACAAAAAGAGAAACTGAGAAAGTAGATATTCCTCCCAGAAACTTACAGGTCATCCCAAATCAAGTCCTCATTCTGACACTTCATAGACACACTTATTCTTAGAACAGGAAGCAACCTTGCAGATCATGGTGTGTCCCTGGTGGTGAATGCCCTCTACACTCCCTATGTGGTTGGCCAGCCTCTGTTTGAGGCCCCCAGTGATGGGAAGCTCACTACTCCCACCACTAGGGAGTCATCTCTTAATGATAACCATAACCTATTTAAAAATATAATGGAAGAAGGTACCTACTCACAGTAGCCACAAAACCCATAAAATACATAGGATTAAATCTCACGAGGCCTGTAGAATAATATCCGCACGAAGACAACTATAAAACTTTACTCAAGGGCACAAAATTGACCTGAATACCATGCTCCTGGAGGGAGAGGGATATCATAAAAAGGATGGACCTTCCCAAAGCAATCCATGTATTCAATGCAATCCCAATCTCAATTTAATAGGATTGCTTAATGAAATGCACCAAGCTGATTTCAAAGTTCATCTTGAAGAAAAAAATGTTTGAGAATGGGCAAGACATTTTTGACCAAATCAGTAATATGTAGGCGTTTGATTTACAAGTTATTGAAATGTTTATAAAGCTACCAACAGTTTAGAAATGATGCCAGAACAGAACATTCTTTCGATGGGAAAAAAATAAAGATAAGTATATACAGGCATTTAGTAGATAATAAAAGAGGCATCTCACTAACATGTGGACAATTCAGGTGGAGTTGATGGGATGTTATTTTTAATAAGATACAAGAACACCAGTATCCCATCCTATACAAAAATAAATTCCAGATGGAGGAAGGAGCTAAACATAAATACTATATAAAGAATTGAAAGAAAATATAAGAGATTGTTTTTATACCCTAGAGTGGAAGGACATACACAAAACCCAGGCAAAAAGTCAATACGCAAATCCCCAAAACCAGAAAGAAAAAGATGGTCAGGTCTGAGTTTAAACATTAAAAACGTCAATATGACCAACAAAACAAAACAAAACAAAAACACTATACCCATAAATAGAGTTAAAAAACAGTGGAGGGCTGGGGGGACATATAATTAATGAGCATCTAGAAATCAATTTTTTAAAATATTTTATTTATTTATTTGACAGAGAGAGAGACAGCGAGAGAGGGAACAGAAGCAAGGGGAGGGGGTGAGGGAGAAGCAGGCTTCCCGCGGAGCAGGAACCCCGATGCGGGACTCGATCCCAGGACTCTGGGATCATGACCTGAGCTGAAGGCAGACGCTTAATGCCTGAGCCACCCAGGTGCCCCTAGAAATCAATAGGGGCGCCTTTTTAATAGAAAAAGGACAAGAGTTATAAACAGTTAATTCCCAGAAGACAAAATAAATTGGTCAAGAAATGTATGAAAAATACACACTAATTTATAATTAGGGAAATACTAGTCAAAATTACTAGGAGATAAGTCAGATCAGCAAAAAACAAAAGCTGGCCCATGTGTGGAGAAGCAAGATGGATACCCTTGCTAGGGGTGTAAATGGCTTGAGTCTTCCAGGAGAGCGCTTGGGTAATACTGAATGGCTTTCTGAGTGTATGTGCCCACCAACCCAGCAATTCTATTTCTAGGTGAATTTCCTCCACAAATACCAGTGTATGTGCCCCCCAAGGTATGTCTGAGCATTTTTGCGGCAGGATTGTTTCTATTAGGGAACCGATGGAGTCAGTCCGAACGCTCACCCAGGGGGTCCTTATAAGAAAGCAGAGGGCATTGGTGCGCTCCCGCCCTAGTCTCTCTGCCCCAGCCTCACAGAAGACAGGATCCGCAGACACCAGCATGCAGATCACGTGATGAGTCCCAGCCGATGAAATGCCATCCCGCACTGTCTCAAGTGGGGTGTCATTAGCTCGGTGCCACCTCACAGGCAGAGGTCCTCCTTCCTGAGGGAAGCAGCCTCGCACTGAGGGGAGAGAGCCCTGAACCCAGGCAGTCAGGCCTGGGTGGAAATCGGGCCCGGCCACTCACTCACTTACGTGCAAGCCCTTCTGGGCCTCAGCTCTCTCACCTATAAATGGGGATAACAGTAGCACGTAGCTTATATTCTGTGAGACTGACTGAGGAGATCCAGTCAGGGGCTCAGCACAGTGCCTCACGCGTGGAGAGACCTCGATCAGCGCCGGCTATTATCTCCGTCTTGTTAGGCACCCACGTTCCCGACCTGATCCGTCATAGCGGAGCGCCAGGGCACACGGCACGTGAGGTCCACTCAGGAGAGGCCTTGGCCCCAACGCCGGAGCAGGGGCTACGGGCACGGACATGGCTACCCTCATCAGAGCAGACGTTGTCCCTGAGCACGGGCTCGGACACCGGCCTTCACTGGCAAGGAGGGCGAGTTCTCACCTCACACACTGTTCCCCCTTTGCTGGCCAGCAGACTGCGTGCTCTTTGCAGGCACTGAGCGGCCTTCCATCTGTGCTCACTGAGCACTGTCAGGGCTTGGCGGCGACCACAGTGTCCCACTGCCCACGGCCCACCTGCCCCGCCAAACCGCCCACCTTCTGCACACGTCAGGCCCAGCACAGCCAGCCTGTACCGAGCTTCCTCTCACTATGCAGATGCCATGGCCTCACTCCAGACGGCACAGTCGAACATCCCTCATCCCCATTTCCAAGGTGAACAGAGCTCAGAGGTGACCCAGAGGAGCTGCTCAAAAGGCCACCTTGGGCATCTCTTGCAAGCCTGAGCCCACGGCCATGCAGAGGGCAGCACACCACTACCACCATGGCCCTGAGCTTCTCCCTACAGAACGGGGCGGGGGGGCAGAGGCACCTTTGTGTCCAGGCAGCCTCTGGCCCTCCGCCCCTTAGCCTCTGAGACAAGCCACTCTTCTTGATGTGACTTTAGAGTCAGAGCACTCTTGATTGAGGGCCACGGAGGTGGCCTCTGGCACTGGCCCTTCCAAGGCTGACTTCAGATTGCAGTCTGCTCTTTCCATGCAGAGTCACCTGTGATCATTTATCCACTGGGGAGTCCAGCCTTTAAGCCCCCAGCCAACCCCATGTCATAATAGTTCTCAGGTATCTGGCTCTGATGGGGCACTTCCCAGCCAATTGTGTGGTAAGTTTCTCAGAAGAGGAGACACACAGTTTCAAAAGAAATCACTACAAAATGCTGGCATCCCAGTCCTATGCCACATACAATTCAGAGAGCACGAACATACCCAAACTGACTATGAGGCCCATTTTTGTTCATTTCACCCACCGTCCCACACAATTCGGAAGCCCTCTTGGCAGGCATCACGAGCATCACTTTCGTACACTTGCAGTTAAGGGGAGAGCTCTAATTACTCAGGCGGCTTTTGTTCTCTGGACGATGTTCGTATACCTCCACATTAAGTTGAAAGTGACTTCCTTCTAAATCTTTAATGACAGGTAAAGACACCTGGTGTCCTGGTCTTTGTCACACACAAGTGATGCCACGGTGATGTATGTGGGTCTCTGGTTCTGGCTTCCTTGTCACATTCACATGTATTACTAAACCAGGAAATCTGGAAGGTCACAGTTCCGGTTTGGGAAAGGACTGGCTGATACCAGGTTTCTAACATGGCAACTGGAGGGTCAGGGAATGAAAGGGGCGGGGGGGCTAGAGCCACGGACTGCACTTCCCCCTCGCCCATTATGGAGTTGAGGGTAGATTCCGAACCCGACTCTCAGACAGGGTCAGTGGTCAGTAGCAAGGGGGTAAGGTGGGGCGATATGCGTTCCAGGGCTGACAGTGGTGACCTTGAAAGGTGGCCCTAGAGACAACAGTGGCCAGAAGTCTAGGAGTGAGATACATCCCAGACCCCACTTATGAGACTTGGGCTTGGCTCTGACTTGGTGTCAGAAGTGGATCAGGGTCTGATACTGAGTTACATGGATGAAAGAGGGGAGACTAGAGGAATTCAGGAGGCCATCTGGGGAGCCCCTGTGAGGAGTTGGGGACCAGGGTGGTCTGCACAAATGATATACAGGTTTGTGATCACATTATGATGGGGGTGGAGACAGAGGGTGATGGTATCATAATTCAGCCCATCTAGGATGGCCCTCCAGGAGTATTTGCTCTAAAATGCCCATTTCCCCCACACTTTTATTCTGTTCTTATTTTGGACTATGCAATTTAGACATGACCCAGACTCCCCTCTTGTCCTTATTCACAGCAACCATAACAAGGACAATCATTTACTGAGCACCTACCACATGTCTGACACTGAGTTAGGTATTTTACATACATTATCACAGTGGGGACAATAACAAACAATATCTTCATTTGATGGAAAAGAAATGGAGGTTCAGAGAGTTTCGGTAATCTACCCAAGGCCACACTGCAAGGGAAGGGTGGAGCCAAGGGTCTACCCTGGTCTATCTGCTTCCAATAGTGGGGCTCTTACCACCTGACTGTGTTGGGCACCTACTGTGTCGGAGAGGGTAAAAAAATCGGATCAGCATGTCAAAGAGCTTCCCGTCCAGTAGACAGAGAGAACCCTATACGTGAATAGCTCTAAGCAGTGTAGAATATTCAAGAGTGTGCAAAGCAAGGCATCTTCCTTCCTTCGTGGGGATGAGGTGAGATGGTGGTAGAAGACCAAGGATGAAGAGCCACCTATTTCTGATTGTCTTCTCCCCTGAGGCGGAAGACTGGATCTGAGAAGATTTAAGAACCAGGAGCTGAAGCTCCCATCAAGTTCCAGCATGCATCCCAGACCAGCCCTGCCCGGACCAGAGCTTGCAAATTTGGCATCACAGTCATTGCTCTAAGACCGCCAAGGAGCATCCGTTGACACCACAGGGTCCTAGAGCCACAGGGCATGCAGCTTTGTTCCACATTTTCAAAAAAAGAGAAGAGAGCAGATTAAATGAATACATTTTACCACAATCCCCTCCTCCTTCTGAAACTGCACGGTTAAAGCAGTGCTTTGTGAGCCTCACGCAAAGAGTGACAAGAACCAGCATGTATCTCTAAGTATAAGTCAGGCCAAATGACATTGTTTCTTTTTCCAAATGTTTATGAGCCTGCAGAGAACAAGAGTACAGAGAGCATGCCTAGGTTTCCACAACGGTAACTGAAAAAAGTACACAAATCTTTGTGTACCAAAGGAGGAAATGTTAGCTAAATGATAATGCCACTGCTTGGGTTTTAGCTGCTTTGAAAATAGCATCAAAGTAGGGTAAGCGACTCTAATAATAGTCATAAAATAAAATAGCTTATTTTCACTGGATGTTTCCTGTATGCCAAACTGCATTCTAAACAGTATTATGACATGTAACATACCTCTGACAACACGGTGAGGCAGACACCAATACTCTACCCATTTTATGGATGAGAAAATGAAGACACGGAGATGCCATGTCACTTGCCCCACATCACACAGCTGGCAAATAACAAAGTAGGACTTGAACCCAGGCACAGACTCCAGAGCCCACACTCCTAACAATTATACTAATACTTCTCATTTGTAAGATGACAAAAGTCATAATCAAAATAATCTTGACTTGAAAGAGCCCTATGCATAGGTCCACAAGACAAAATTTCTGAAGTCACATTCATCAGCACAGAAAAAAAAAAAAAGACCTAAATGGGGAGCATTTCCTGAAGGCACAAATGAAACCACTGGATGTGTGGTGGCTGAACGTCTGGTGGGAGCTAGGGCATGAGGACCGCACCCCGGGAAACAGTCAACAGTATCCCAGGTACAGGAGAAGATCCATCACATTTCCACCGAAACGTGCTCTCAGGTGAGAGTTCCATGGTTCGTTCTGGCTACCACACCACATCTTAAGAGCTTTCTGGATAAACGTGAGAGATCCAGAAAAGGCCAGCTAGGACGGTGCAGTTCGGGACATCATGTATTGTGGGGAACAGAGAACGTAACAGGTGTTTAGCCTAAAGTAGGTGATTCAGGAAAGATGAGGAAGTTGTCCTTAAATACTGCAGCTGCTGCCTGCGGAAGCTTGGTCCTCATTGATGGACCCACGGTGAGGAGGCGAGGAAGGCAGGCCCCAACCCAGGGGCCAGAAGGCCCTTCAGTGATGGATGATGGCTGCCTGGCAATGGAGCAGAACTGTCTTGCAAAATCTATCAGCTGTCTGTCATCACAATATTCAGGTTGTTGGAGAGAGGGGTTGACACTGAGGACGGGTTTGGGTGGCAGGACCTTGAAGGTGGCTCCGAATGTTAACAATCTGTGACTCCAAACGCCCTCATGATGAAAAGCCCACAACAGAAACGTACCGTGTCCCTGGCTGTCAGCTTAAAACTTTGAGCTTTCTGATGCCTCCTGAGGGTTAGACCCACTGGGGTCAACAACTGTGAAAGGCAATTGTAGATGATAGAAGTGTGGAAGTGTGTTTACACAGGCAGTGCTGACCCTTTTGGAAACAGCAGCGACAGTTATAAATAGCTTTCAGCTGGCTGTCAGTCCCTCAAATTTGTACCCAGGTGGATGAACCAGCCAAATCCAGGCACCTGGCAGGGCAGGTTGCCCTACGACTCTTGTTCATCTATGACCCTTGTCGGAATTTTATCTCAAGGAAAACACAGTCTACCTCTCTCACAAAAACACAAATGATGTATCTTCATGGGCCACATGGATCATGTATCAGAGTAAAATCAAGCAGCGCTTTACCTCCAGAATGGGATACACGGTGTATCTCTTCCTAAAGCCCTGGTCAGCAATGGGTAAAGCAGTCCTCTTTCAATACATTGCAACTCCTAGATTTATAGAGGTTGACACTTTTAAAGATCATCCCCAAAGTGGGCATGCAAACAAGCAAGCAGTCCCCAGTTGATGAGACTGGATCCCTGTCTCAGGAGGTGTGTCTGTGATCCGGGCGGGGGTGGGGGGGTGGGGCAGGGAGCCTCCCTGCCCTGTTGGTCTGCAGTGGCAGCCCCAAAGGTTTCTTTGTGGCCTAGTTCCTGCCGGGTGGGGTGGAAGACCAGATGAGTAATGAGCCCATCACCCATTTATATTCTCTCCCTGCCCAACACTCTGAGCTCAGGTGAATGATCCCCACCATTCACTTTCCTTTTGCCTCAGTTTCTCTCTCAGCCCTCCCTGAGCCCACTCTAATCAGGCCATGCTCCCTGACCTCCACCGTCTTCCGGTTTCCCATCATTGCCCACAGCCCCAGCTAATGTTGTGCCTGGGAGGTCTCTACAATGTTCTAACCACCCAAAAGTGAGAATGATGCAGGGACGGGTGGGAGAGTTCTGAGAACTAGTGAGACCCTCCCTTGAAACACACAGCACTGATGCACACTCACACACTCACACTCATATCCCACCCTACCCCTGCTCTTCCACACGCAGGTATTTGCAGTCTCTGTCTCTTTCTCCAGCCTGATACACAGGGCACTAACGGGGAGGGGAAGGCATTGTGGTTCCAGTCTGCAGAAATTCACTTGATGGCCTTTCTCCCCCAGGAGCCATAAAGCAGAGGACAGAGAAACTCAACCTAATTCTAAACCAATGTTCTCAAAATTTAGCATGCTTCAGAATCACCTAGAGGTCTTGTTAAAACTAAGATCACCACCTTCCCCCACCCAACTCCCTGAGTTTCTCATTCAGTAGGTCTAGGGAGGGGCTGAGAAATTGTATCTCCAACCAGTTCCCAGGTGATGTTGAGGCTGCTTGCCCAAGGACTGCATTTAAACACCACGGCAGTAAAGAAAAAACCAGCACAGGAGATCTTGGGGACCGTGGCCCCGCAGGACTCATGACTGGTGGGAGAAGGTTTATGAGCCTCTGCCCTTACAGACTTTTCATGATGCCCTGAAGGCCATCAAGCCTGGCTGCAGAGGACTTCCTTCTTTTCCTGTCATCCCAAGGCTCTTCCCACTCTCCGGGGCCTGGCACCCTCCTCCAATCCATCCAGCCTCCCGGGGAAGACCAGGGTCTGGGCAATGCCACACTCCTGGGCAGTCCATCCGAGAAGCATAAGCTCTGTGTCACAGGGACCACCCTGCTGCCCTGGGATGGTTGGGATGAAAGAGAGGAGTACCTTAAAGGATGAAGCAGGAGCGTAAGAAAGGGAAAGTGGAGTGTGCAGAGATTGGGGAGGGAAGAATGGATTCCTAGCCTTCTCTGGGGGTGGTCAGTTCAAGAGTGAAAGCAAATCACCACCATTACCGTGGCCATCGGCAGCAACCACCTAAGAGCTACCAAATTTGAGCTCTCACCGCGTGTGAGTTCGTGGCGTCGGAGGCAGACCTGAGCTTTCAACCTGGGGCTTCCCTGACATCCGTCATGTAATTCTCACAAGCTCCTGATGTGAGTTCCATCCTGCCCGGTTCTGCCCATGAGAAGCTCCTGCTCACCCCGGCTGGTCACCGGGGCAAACCGCCAGGATCCACACCCAGAGCCCCTGATTCACCACTCAGCTTCCAGCCTCTGTGTGAGTCAGGAGCGGGGCGGGGGTGAGGGGCCAGGGGGGCCCCCAGGGGACCCCAGAGGGCTCACGTGAGGGGATGGCAGAAGGTTCCAGAGGACAAGACAATGATCTCTGAAGCTCCTTCATTACATTTCAATTGATCAAAACTGCCGCGGGAAACCCACTGCATTTGAAGAAGAAATAAAGAAACAAGACAAGCACTAGCTTGTCTCTGTGATCCATCAAAGTTTCTTCCATGTGGGTGACAGAAAAAGGGTTTTGTGGTCAGAAATGTAACAAGGAAATTATTTTTACACCAGTCCTTCTGCATAGTTTTTCACAGACAGCAATTTTATAAGGCATAATTATCTATTTTCACCTGCCTCATAAATTTCTCCTTTCCATTTCGTCCCCCAGTAAACTAGAAATTATTTAAAACGGAAGATGTGCATTTTGGTGCTTGGCTTCACACTGCCGTGCAGTTTGTGCCGCGCTCCTGGTGGCCCCCTCTCTCCACCAACCCTGTCACACGGGCCGAGCCGTCAGACCCTCCTGTGAAAAGAAGCATGTCTGACCCTGAGGAGGGGAACAAGCTCCTGCTCCCCGAGGACTGAAAGCCAGTCTTGCTGGCCACCGCTGCTGCCCAGCTTCCAGGCCCCTGGGGAGCAGCTGGAGTCTGGGATGCTCGGGCTGCACCTCCCTCCTCCTTCCACAGTGCATCCGGTCCCAGTGGCTAATTGCCTCTTTGTCTGTTTCTTTTTTTTTTTTTTTTAAGATTTTATTTATTCACTTGAGACACAAAGATACAGAGAGAGAGAAAGCATGAGCAGGGGGAGAGACAGAGGGAGCAGGAAAAACAGACTCCCGCTGAGCCAGGAGCCCGATGTGGGGCTTGATTCCAGGACCCTGGGATCATGACCTGAGCGAAAGGCAGACGCTTAACCATCTGAGCCACTGAGGTGCCCCGCGCCTCTTTGTTTCCATCAGGCCAGGGTGCCTGTGTGGTCTGGGGCCACACCGTGGATTCTGCTGAGATGCCCAAGGGAGGTGTCCACCTGGACTCTCCATGAGAATGTCACTTTTATTTTTAGAGCTCCAACATCCTCTCATGCTGGAAGCTTCCATATCTGCTGTAATCTTCACGCTTTCCAGGGATGTAACCAAAGCAAGTTCTAACATCGATTGAGAGTTTACTATGAACCAGGCATTGGGCCAAAGACTCTATAAAACTATTTTGCTTAATCCTGGCAGAGGTGTGAGGATGATGGAGAAGGAAGAAGGGAGGTATGTGCCCCGAGAGCAGTATCAGGAACATCATCACGCTGAGGCACAGGGCCCATTACTCAGAGTTCATACCAGTCCCTGTGACACTGCTTTGGGGTTCACCCAAATCCCTTCTGAGTCCATGAAGCTCATCAAGGACAATGTTGGACACACAGGGCTGCTGCCAAGGACTCTCAGAGGTCAAGGAGGTCCTGGGCTTTCCCAGGAAAATAAGAAGAAAATGAAGAAATGCCCACACACGGCTACACAAGCCATCAGGCACTCTAAATGTTTAGATTAATTGAGAATAAATTAACACTATAAAACTACTATGAATATATATGTGCTGGTCCCAGGAGACTAACAGGATTCATTAAAAATACTAATTTTACTGCACTATAGATATTTTAGCTTTGTAAAAGAACACATTTTAAATCATGGGATTCCTTATAAAATCTTCAATATTGTCAGGGAATGAGTATGACTGATGATATAATCTCCTTTAAAGATGATGGCAATGGGCCAAGCCTGAGGCCCTTCCAGACTTCAAGGCCTGGGCTCTTAGACATTCCTAACACCCATCTAGACATTGCAGAAGCCCACTGAAGGAGGGAGCTCCCCCTTACCTGGGTCTTCTCTGTGCCCCGCTGGGCCACAATGGCTTCCTGGTTGGATGGATGGAGAACCTCACTTGCAAAGTAAACAGGTAACTGTGCCCTCCCCACCCCAAACACCATCTCCCAGGCTTGGCCGGGCCCACGCCTGGCTGCCTTGCTCCACCTGAGGAAGTAGTCGGGGACACCAAGGCTACAGTGCAAGGCCATGCCTGGCCTCAAAAGCTCCAGATATGCTCCTTGTATCTGAAAAATTATTTACTGTGGTGATGTGCGATGTCTTTTTAAGAGAACAGATGGCACCTCCAATTAGAATGCTTTAAAAGGAAACCCTAATGAGATTATAAAAGCCAACAAATTGACTTTTTCATACAGTACTTCCCTGGCACACAATAAATCAAATATATAATGACGCTCAATAAAATAATAGGTTTATTTACACTCGTTTTGCCTACTATTTTGTTGCAGCCCAGCCTGGCCTCTGGGTCCCTCATCAAGGGCTTGCCCCTGCAGACCAGGACCAGGGGCTGGAAAATCCACCCACGAGCTGTTCTGGGGCCTGACCACACAGACAAGTGTGGCTTTGATTTGGCAATTTCTGGTCTGCCCCTAGTGTTCTATATCTGGGGGCATAAGAGCACAGAACCATGGAAAGGGTGTGGGGACACATTCAGGCAAGTCTAGCACTCATCCCCACTCGGGACAAGGTGGGGAGATTTTAGTGGGGCCACACGGGGCAAGGAAGGTGTGCTTACCCCTACAGGTAAGTGGGCCATAGATGGGAGAGAAAAGCCTATGAGGTGTGATTTTCATGAGGTGAACTTGGGATATGGGCAGGCGGAGCAGAATGAGGGTCTGCAATGTGCAGACTGAAAGCTTTGGGACATTGCTATTTATTCCAGGAATTGGTCCTATTGGTTCAAATGCATCAGGTTAGATGGCTGGAAGATAAAACTTGAGAGATGGACGGGAGAGGTGCTGTATAGCCAGGAAGACAGCTCACATCGGCATTCTGAGTATTTGGTTATTGGCCTACCATCCGTGTAGGTGACCTTAGGCAGGACTGGATGGATTTACAGGGTGTGTCTGCTGAAGTGGGAATCTGGGGGCCCAGACTTCTATCTGCATGATTAATCTTGCAGAGGCAGCCCGGGCAGCGAGACAGAGTTCATGGCATAAGCGAACGGGAATGGTTTTAGGAGGGAAGCTGTGAGACCCTGGGTATATGCTTTGGCACTCGTGGAGACTAGTCTTTCGTATGAACATCCAGGCAGCAGTGATTCAGCTTCGGAAGAAGCACATTAAACAATGCTTTACATGTTCACAGAGACCCACAGGGGAACCTCAGAAATCAGTGGGGATGTTACCGCCACAGGAAGACAGGGACTCCAGTCAGGAGAAATGGAATAATTTCTGTTCATATCAAGCACCAGAGAGGAAGGTCTGGGGAAAATCCATTTACAAGAGGATGAGCTTTTCCTCGGTTCAAATCTATAAACATTGATCGATTTCAGAACCTTGACCTAGAAGACACTCATTCCTCTTCTTTCCCCAGCAAAGGTTACATACACTGCAAGGCCAGAATTAAGAAATTCTTCTATTCAGAGCTGAGTCATTTTTTCTGTCCATCAAACTGCAAGTGTGTATGAAACATTCCCTCTGTGTCCTTCTATCCTGGGGGTGGGAGGAAGGGATTTGGTTCAAAGAGGTGAAGGGAAGTCTAGGGAGTCAGGCAACAGCATCTAATGCAGAAGAAAGTTGTAGCAAAACTAGAGGCCGACCTGGAACACTGACTTCCAAATATGATGAGAATACTAAAAAAAAAAAAAAAAAAAAAAAAAAATCATCCGTGTTTCAGGGCTACAACACTTAGGAGAGTGGGAACAAGTTCTCTAAAGCACTGTGCAGGAAGAATTAGTGCTTTTTATCTCCCCATGATTGTGGGGAAGAAGAGTGGGACAAAATTCTCCCCTCTTCTCTCCCTGACTCCTGCCCAGGGAATGGAGTTGCCCCTATCCACTTTTGGCAAGATGACTGCCCTTCCCTCCACAACAGAGAATGGGAGAGTGGTGAAGCTGATGCATTAGCCCCAGACCCTAGAATTTCTGCCTCAGATATGCATGCTGTGGCCAGAACTCTGGTCTTATCATTTGGCAGGGGCAAAGGTGCTGCACTCTACTGGGCACTGGAAGGGCACTGGAATTATTACAAAATAATTGAGCAATTAATAAAATTATTAGACTTTGAGAAGAGCCTGGACACTGAGATACCGGAAGTGCAGTGAAGATAGAGAATACTGTCAGCTGTCAGGACCAAGGGGGCTTCTTGGAGGAGGTGATTAGGAATTGTTGCAATAGCCCAGTGGATCTTGATTTTGCATTCAAGACCTCTCGAGGCTGTCATTTTTAACATCTGGTGGGCAGAAGTTGTCTTGTTTCAGTGGGAGGAACACTCTCCCATTTTTTAAAAGATTTTATTTATTTATTTGACAGAGAGAGCACAAGCTGGGGGAGGAGCAGAGGAAGAGGAGAAAGCAAGCTCCCCAGTGAGCAGGGAGCCCGATGCGGGGCTTGATCCCAGGACCCTGGGATCACAACCTGAGCCGAAGGCAGATGCCCAGTCAACTGAGCCACCCAGGCACCCCAACACTTTCCCATTTGAGAGGAGGAGGTAAGAAAGAACATAGTAATCTTGACCTCGTGCTATTAAGCAGAAGGGCTCTGCGTACTCTGCCCAGGAGCTGTCCGCTTCAGCACCACAATCAGCATTTCTGCTTTGTACTGCAATCTCGTGTTTTAGTCTCCCCTGCCCCACAACTTGCACTCTCAGGGAACAAACTCCACAGCCCAGAGTCCTTACTAGACACTTACTAGTGCATGCCACTTCTGGGGGGTCAAAATCCGCTCGGTAATAGCCGGTCCGACAGGTACAGATGGGAGATGCCTCTGAAGGGGATCTGCTGTTGGAGGGGCAGTGGGAGCACCCCTCAGCTTCCTGGCTGGCCTTGAACATCCCGGCGGGGCAGGCTGGAACACAAAGAGACCATCTGAGAATTAATGGAAGAGTGGCAATCAGAATCCCTTCCTTGGATATAGAAAATGAAAGATCCTGCCCCCTTGAAAAGGACATTGAGATACCTCCTTGCACAAAGTGAGCATTTCAGATTGAGGAAACCCCTATTTAATACTTCCAATTCTTTAAACATCCTTAGTGAAATATACCTTCCATGGTACCAATGGCCTCTCTCACTTGAACAATATGAATAATGATTCTTCCCTTTCAGGTGTGTCGAGAGATTAAATTGAGAAAATGAATCTAATGTGTGGCTCAGTGTCTGGGACATAAGTGCTTTATAAATGGTTATTCCCTCCCTATTCCACCTGGTTAACAGCCAGGGCCTTACCCTGAACCACTCATTGAAAAAAAAATCTCTCCTAATATCCTTGGATGGGGAGGGTTCCTGGCTTATAATATGGACGGGATGCATGGTTCTTAAATGTCATGTTGCAACGCACATGAGGGTCACCGTAAGCTGTGTTAACAAGCACTTGTTATGAATGATGGTAAAGAACTGAAATTCATGAGTGATTCTTTAAAAAGAAATTAAAGTGATTTCAAGGTTACTGGCTTAACATCATTCTCCCTTAATTGCATTTTGAAATGCTTCGGGGGGTGTGGCCAAAAAAAAAAAAAAAGAAAGAAAGAAAGAAAAGAAAGGATGGCTTTGCAGGTAGCACCAGGGAATGTGTCATGCACTTGGTGTTGTCTATCATGTATATGGCAGTGGAGAAGGTTGGGAATGCCTTGGACAGCCCAATGCCCACTAGAGGTAGCCTCAGACATGAGGCGTATTTTCTTAGTTCTCTGTGTGGTCAGCTTATGAGGAGCCATACCCCAAAAAGTCTAGCTTCAGGCCATCCCTCAGGCTTTCACCATGCTTCATCTACAGAGACCTTCTACTCCAGACATCTGGTGTCCTCCTTGCAGATTCCTCAAAAGACTGCTCCTGCCCGTCCTACTTCTCTGAGGCCCTTCCTCACCATCACAGCTCTGGACTCTTTTTGTCCCTGGGAAATCTGCTCTGACTCAGCCTCCTTGGAGACAGAGTAAAACTTACTGCATGGTTAACTTATTTGACTTTTCATTAATTCATTCAACAAACATTTATTGTGACTCTTCTGAGAATCTGACCCAGAGAATTTAGAGAACAGAGCCTACCCTCAAGGAGCTCTTGATCCACTGTAGTCATACAATTATAATACAATGTGATTGTTGCTGTAACAGAAATACCATTATAATGGCTTCTACTTACACAAAGCTCATCTTGTCAAATATATTGTTCCCTCCGGAAAGTATAGAATACTCTTTAATAATAGCAGTAGCCACCATCTGTTAAACATTCTTGTTAAGTGCCTTGCATGCATTACTCTATGGGGTAGCTGTTATTATATCTATTTTGCTAATGAACAAATTGGGACACCAAAAGGTTAAAAAAGATGCCCAGAATCACACAGTGGGAGAAATGATAGTGATGATATACATATGAACTATTTGAAAAATACCCACAGCTTTTCTACTGAGACAAGGAAGGACTATTTCCTGTGCTGGGAAAGTTTTCTCAGCCCTTTGCTCACTTGAAGTGAAGTACAGGGTTTCAGTTACTCTGGAAATGCCCTGGGGCAGGAGCTCATCTCTGATGCGAGGTAATTTCTGAAATGGAATGCTCTGGGATGGCATAACCCAAGAGTGTTCCAGGGAGTCCATGTTCTTTGGGTTGTTAATGCCTGTCACTTACAAAATTGTTCTGTGGCCAGATATTTTGAAAATGTGTATTGAAAAAGTTAATCAAAATTTTTATTACAGAATTCCTCAGAACTTCCAAAAATGGAATATAGAATGCTGTTTTCTCACCAAGACGCCCAATTTTGTAGAGCATCCCCTGAGATTCAAGTTCCATGAACACACTAACATAAATGTTGTCTAGATGATCCAATAAGGTTCTTAAAGATCTCTGGTTGTAACCTATGTAAAAAGGGGCCACTTGCTGACCCACCTCAGCACATTCAAAAGAAACTTCTCAGCAGAAAGAAAAAATTACATTTTTACTAAAGACTCAACAAATAAAATATCAGCAGTGTCCCTGAGTGGCAAACCCAAAGTAGTCTAGAATCTGGCTTACTAATCTGTCTTTCCAAGCCCACTCAGTAAAGTCTCTCCCTTTCTTTCTCCTCTTCCCTTTCTTCTTTCCACATCTCTTCCTTGTCTCCCATGAGAAGCATTGGACCTTTTCCATTACAAACCACCCAGCGATGCTGGGCCATTCAGTTCAGAGAAATCCCAGACCCGTGCTGCCCAAACACAGCAGAAGCCCTTTCCCTGGAGAGTGGGGGAGGAGAGAGTGGTGAATCACATGCATTCATTGAGTCCTCTGTCACACTGTAATTTCCTTAATGTATCAGTCCAAGAGGAACAAGGTGTTTCACTTTCTTTCCAGCATTTAAAAGCCTACTTGCTTTACACTTAATAAGTTAACAGCATAAACAATCATCCTGATATCCACAAGTAGTAGAGGATTTAGGAAGTGCCTTCCTTTGAGATTTCTGATGGGAGAAGTTTAGAACTGTGTCCCCTGAAGTCTCTAGATGCTACAGAGTCCCCAAGGAGAGGAAATGAAGGAAAAAGCAGGTCCACGCTGAACTTCAGGGAAAGAAGGTCAAAAATTGGGGAGAGAGGTCCCAGGAGGGGTTGTGACTCCATGCTTTCCAGGACAGTGAACACTGGACAGTGATCAGACAGTCCTGGGTCCCATTCCTGGCTCTGCTGGTTCCTAGCTGAGTGATCATTGGAAAGTTATGTAATGCCTCAGAGCCTCAACCTGCTCATCTGTAAAAAGGGTCTATAGAAAAGAAACACACACTTCTCACAATTCCCACAGGCCATTAGAATTTAATAAACTCAAATATGAAAATGTACCTAGCATTAATAAATGTTAAATAATGCTAATTTCTCTCTACTTCTGCTTACCCACTCCCTGTTGAAAACCAAGTTTTCTTTGCAGGAACTTTCAGAATTCAGGGTCAGAATAGAAGTTTAGAGTCCCAAAGCAGGCATATCAATCTTGGAATCAAGTGAAGAATGTGTTTCTGCAAGGATTATTTCTGTTTTGTATAACGGTGAATAATTGTATCTGTAAAATATATTTTACATGTAATTATAAAATGAATGAATCTCCTTAATAATCAGATGCCATAAGTTAACATTTTAATAAAACCTGTGTCTAGGCATCCCCTAATTTATAAAGAAGCAACATTTCTAGGTTCAGTTATTAAACTTTTAGATTGTAAATTGTAAGCACACTTGAGCTATATTTTCTCATAGAATTAATGCTTTAAATAATGGTTAAAGTGCCAGGCTAGCCCACAAAGCCTTTTTAACTCATCTTGTATCAGACACCACTAGTAAGAAATAGAAGTTAACAACATTGTTATTTTACTAGAAATTTAACATAGAAAAATAAATAAGAAAATTATGCTGCCCCTTGAGAAAATGCAGCTTTAATTAGAGGTGATACATGGAGCTTCTGGGGAGACTGTAACAAAGAGTATTTAGGCCAAGGGAAGCAAAAGCAAGCCCAGATAAGTCACGGGAGTAGGTGAAGCCATTGGGAGTAACACAGTGAAGAATGGCAGGCACTCTGACAGCCTGTAGCCAGCATATTTGCCTAAAAGCTCTACAGTTTCACAAAAGTAATAACACCGTGATCGACTAAGCAAGCACATCACCACACTTTCAAGTCATTTTGAGGTAGATAGCACAGTTCTTAGCTTTAGTATCGTTAAAGCAAAACTCAGGGTTTTTATATCTCTTGGTAGAAAAGTATGGTCAGCACTCTCACTACAGCTATGAATGAACCCCTCATTCAACAAACGTTTACCGAAGAAGATCTGCCTGGAGCCAGGCACCTTGCTTAGGAGGCCAGAGCAGAGGGCAGGAGGTGGGGGGTGGGTGTTGGGAAGCACCCTTCCAGGTGGGGGAGGCAGACAATGGAAATGAAAGTGGATTCCCGCAGGGCATGATCTGTGTGATCCTTGTGTATACACAGGGGGGGGGGGGGGGGGGGGGGGGGGGCGGTGATCAGCTGGTCAGGCGGGATGTGCATCATGACAAGGATCCGGAATTATGAGATGGGGACCATGAGCAGCACTTTCTTGTGGCAACTAGGAGGCAAGTCTCAGGAGAGGCAAAGACAAAGCAAGAAGGGAAGAGGCGGAAGGACAGGAGAGGCAGGAAGGGAAATGAGGTCAGAGAGTGCCCAGCCCAGCCCGGATGTCAGGATCTCAGCTGGAAGTGTCTCATTTCTACTCCAGGAGGCGGGTGGGAAGAGAAGAGCTGCCTGCGCCTGGCTGTGTATTGGCACAAGACCTCTGTCAGTGAGAAACCTGTAAGCAGGAGGGCCGTACAGTTCTGTCCCCCACAGAGCCCAGAGCGCTTTGTTTCTGTAAGAAAAGGGGGTTTGCTTCCCTCCATTGCAAGTGATCACAGTTCAGACAGGTGACAAATGGAGGTTTTGGGTGGCAACTCCCCACACAGGCCTCTTTCCCCACCCCCAACCCTGGCAGAGAGGAAGAGACAGGACCCAAGTTCCAGGTCCCCAATCATGCGCATATTTGCCATTGCCCAGGCAAAACACACAGCCTTTATCTCCCCTTTCAAGTGACAAGAGACCGGTACATGTGACCTCTAGCTGATATCTGAAGGTCACATTGAAACGCCCACCCAACTTCTCAGACCTCAACCATGAAACAAATGACCTGGTGCTTACAATGCTCTGGAGAACCCCCCACCCCCCCCCGCCCCTGCGCGCAGGCTTCCAGGGACACTAAATCCATCACCTACAGTACTATTACTTTATAAAGAAACAGATTAAGTGTCTCATAAACAGTGCAGTGATTGAGATAATGGAAAACGCCTCTCGTCCCCATCTGCAGCATCAGGTTATGAAGCATTTCCAAGCAGCCAGGAAAAGGAAATTAATAGAAGCAAGAGGGAATAACCACTTTTATGCAATTTCCTCAGGAGATAGTGGACCATCTAATCTTTATTGGGGCCCTTTAACCTGTCACTCAGCACTCACCGGAGCCTCTTTAGCTCTCATGATTTTCCCCCGATATCCAAGGAAGATAAAATGAAAACCTCCAAACATTATTTTATAATTTTCGTACGTGGAGGGCGCTCATTGCCTCTGCCCCCCCCCCACTCAGTGAAGCCTCAAAAAACATTTTTATGCAGCAGAAATGTGGGAGAGCTTAACTATTCCCAGTGTCTGGTCCAAGGGGTCACAGCTACTCTGCAGGAAGGAAATTTCTCCTTGCATTTTAAATGTGATTCTTCCCTCCACCGCCGCCTTCTGTCCTTGCTTTCTTTTTAATAATCTGATTACTTCTCCTGATCTAATTTTTTTCCCTGAATGAGTTTGCAAAGGTTCATGCCAATGAATATTCATCCCCTGCTTAAGAACCCGGTGCCTTTTTTCTCAAAGGCAGGTGCAGCTCAGCAGCTGGCTCAGGAGGTCTGCCCGCCTCGAGGGGCGACAGTGAGCTGGGCCAGGCACTCACTCCTGGTCAGGAAGAGAGGCTCAGAGCCCTTAGCTGAGCTCTCTGCTCCCAAAACTTCCCCTTCATCTCCACACTCTGCTCCCGCTCTGTAAGAAAAGCAGAAGAGCCTTCCCCTCTCCCCGTGGGCAGCTGCTGAGCACTACGGGATGGGCGTGGTGGTGGCAGGTGGGGAGGGACACAGTGGTTCCTGTAGTACATCGCATAGCTCTGCACACAGCTCTTCCCAGAGGTCTTGTGGCCCCATGTGGAGCCTGGTATTTGGACTCATCTCTGTGGCCGACTGTCTCCAACACCTTCACGTTATTGGTGGCCGACACCATGGGTGACTGACTTTGGAGCTCCAGGCATGAAGCTCCATGGAAGGGAGGTGGCCCTGGAGCCCTGTGCTGAGACTCCCCTGTCCACTCTTAACCAACAGTCTTTGCTTCTCTCAGAAATGGATCTCCCTGAACAACCCCAGGACATCCCAGTGGGAGCTCAGCTGAGCAGGGCAGGTCAGAGTGGGCTGTTTACTAAGAAAACCCCTACAGCAGCAGTGGAGGTGCCCCGGGCCAGAGGTCTCAAGGAGAGTGAAGGGGAGCTAGGAAGGCTGCCTGCAGAAGGTAGACATGCAGAGGCCTTGAACGATAGGTAACAGCTGATGCAGAAATGGGAGGGCGGGGCAAAGGGAAAAGAATGTGCCAAGACAGAAAGAGCAGGGCTCTGGCTTGCCTAGGGAAACTTTGGGTGATCCTTTGGGTGGTTTAGGAACGCAAAGCATTTAAAGGGGCCATGCAGGAGGCGGGCTGGGGGCACTTTCACTTCTCTGCCGACCTGCATAAATGACGCCAAATGGGTCTGCAGTTTCTGCCTCCCTGGGCCAGATGCCAGCTGTAATGGCCTGTGCAGAGGGGATACTTAGCTGTGTCACACACTTGTATCACTCTTGGTGACACTTGCTGAAATTGATGAATGCTATGGGCACCACGACACAGACAAGACTGTAACTTCCCATGCTATTAAGCTGCTCAGACGGCAGCAGCAGCAGCGAGCCTAGAATGCATCAATCAGCATGGAAGTTGGTAAAAAGGCGGGGTGGGGATGGAGGCCTTTGCCTTGGTGGAATGGGAATGGGAAGATCACAGAACAAGACTGAAGGATGACAAACAGAAGAGCAGCGTCCCAAGGGTGAGGGGCTGGCACTTAGGTCCTTATCAGTGATGGCAGCCAGGCACAGCGCAGCCAAGGCCAGGACCAGACGTGGGAGGCTATTTGGGCCTCAGAACTTCATCCTACAGTCTCAGCGCAAGGTCAGTGTGGCTAGAGAGTGGGGTAGCCACAGGGCAAACCCAGGTGTTTCCTGATGATCTAGGCCAGTGATTCTCCACCTGTGGTCTCCAGGCCAACGGCAGCAGCATCCCCTGGGAACTTGCAGAAATGCAGAGTCTCAGACCCCAGTCCGGACCTACTGAACCAGAAAGTCTAGGGTGGGGCTCAGCGATGTGAGCATTAGCAAGCCCTCCAGGAGACTCTGATGCAGTTCCATGCTGAGACCCACCACTCTAGACCACCCGGTAGAGTAAAAACATCATGGCCTTGAGGTCTGAGAAAATGGCCACTTAACTGGTTGTGTGATCTTAAGCAAGTTATTTAACCCTCTGAATCTCAGCCCCCTCCTCTGTAAAACAGGATCCTAGGGTAACTTCCTTCTCACGGCTTTGTGAAGATCCGTGTAATGTAGACAAATTTTCTGGAATGTAGCATCTCCTCAGTAAATAGCAGATGGATGTTTTCTGTGAGAAGCCACGCTGAATTCAAAGTATTTAAGTCGACCACTTACCATGGAGCTGTGCTGGGCACCAGGCTACACCAAGAGATAAAACACACCAAGGTCCCTCCCTGATGGAGTTGACATCCAGGTGGAGGAAGGCAGACTCTAAACTAGAAATTCCAATGGTGGGTGTCAGTGTGGGGAGGCCAGAGCAGGAACCTAACCCCATCTGGGACGGTCTCAGGCAAGTAGCATCCAAGACATGAAGAAGAAATTAGAGCCATACAGATTGGCAGAGGTAAAATGGGTTAGTGAGGGGAGACAGAGAACCCTCCACATGGAGAGAGCAGCATGTACAAAGACCCAGGAGCAGGAATGTGGCTCAATCCAGAAACTGAGAGCAGTGTTTCCGTGGCCAGGCAGAGGACACACGTGGGATGGGCAGGGGTCAGGTGGCAAGGAAGAGGCTGTCTAGAGAGGGAACCTGAGTTCATGTCATCAAGCCTCTGGGCCTTATTATCATTATTAGGTCCATGGAAGACACTGATGGGTCTAAAACTGGGGAGAAAGACAATTAGGTTTTTGTTTCTGAAAGATCACACTGGCTGCTGGGAAGAGAAAGGACGGGAGGGGTGGGGACAGTTAGGGGGAGACACAGGAGCCCAGAAAGAGTGATAATTATCAGGGTAGTGGGAACAGAGAAGAATAGAGGGATTCAAGAGTCTTTTAGAAGAGGAGGACCTGGTGACTCACTGGGATCACTCATTCATTCAGCAGATACGCACTGAATCCCTACTGGTGCCAGAAAGCCCACCCTCCACATTTCATTCACTTGAGTGGGACATTTTCCTCTTTCTAGAGTTCTCTTTTAAACATCCAGTGCCCTGGCCATGTAGCTCCTGTCTATGACTTTGAGGTGGTTGGGAATGACATTAGGGAGGAGCCCAGAGCAGGGAAGGCAGGGTGAGGGCTCACTCCAAAACCAGAACTGGTTTGGCTCCTCTGGAAGCTGGTTGTGACTCCTCCCCAAGTATGTGACTGCTCCCCAAGTCTGTCTGACCTCTAACTGCCAGCCTGCAAACAGGGCTCAAGCAGCCCCTGCACTGCGGAGGGGATGCATCAGTCAGTCTTCAGACTCATGAATCCTCAGCCAGAAGAGCCTCCGGGACTTGGTGATGGGACAGGGAGGGGCTGCTAGCTGGAGACCCAGCCCTGCATCTACTTCATTTCTCTGGACCCTGAAGGTGCAGCACTACCTGAGCCCCTCCTCTACAGGCCACCTGGACAGCCAGTAGCTGCTCAAAGCACCTGGTTGCTTCCTAAAGCCTTAGCCCAACAGAGCCTTTTCCTTTGATATGTGAGTCTCATTCATTCCACACAATGCATTTGGGGACACTTTCCTTGTGCCCTTAGTTAGAGATGGGAGTCACTTTCCTCACATCAGGGAGAGAATAGTGTTATTGTTGAGGAGTGGGGGCAGATGTGCAGGGGATTAGAGGTGGGAGGCAGCCTGGAGGAACCCCCAGTCCAGAGGCAGGAAATGTCCAAATGGGGATGGAATTCTCAAAGTGTTGGGCTCCAAGGGCAGGAGGAGAGTCAATGTCATAGCCAGGTGGTGAAAGAGGTGGGTGAGCCAGTGCTGGGGGCCGAGGCGGGGTGGGGAGTGGGGGGGTCTATCCTTTAGAAAAGAGCAGAAGCACCCTGCCAGCGGCCAGGATAGATTTCTTTAAGGGAATATAGCCTCCCCATTTCCCTCTCTATCCCCAGGGAGACACTTCACAGGGCCCCTGGGACCCAATGAACAGGAAGGTGAGGGTCAACTCACTTCGGCCACTCCAAGGGGCCCCAAGGTCGTCTCTCCTGATTGGGCCCATTGGGCCACCAGGGCTGCCAGGCCTAGGTTTCCACTTTTACACCAGAGGGGTGAGCAGGGAATCCCCAGATGTCCCCTCCCCAGGCCCTGTCTCCATCCGCGTCAGAGCTTGGCTGCCAAAGTTCTAAAAACACCATCAATCTGGTAGCTCTGGGCAGCAGGCTAGGGGGACATATGCCTGCAGTCAGGCGGCTTCCCACATTTTCCGACTGAAGTGTTTACCCTTTGAGAAAAACCTATTTTTAAGTACTTCCCCTGACACAGACCTTGATGGATTCCCTTAAAAAAATAATTTATAACCAAGTTCTTAAGATAAACGAAGGTGACTCCTCACTGTGTTTCTCTAGGCTGGACAATGATGAGAAGCCACGCAGGGCTCCTCACTCTTCCTGTGGGCCAGGGGCATGGGCTGGCCACCTGCACACACACAGATGGCTGGGGCTGGTGAGTCATCACACCCAGAAAAATAGCACTGCTTTCCTCTGTTCTCTCTGCTTTTCACAGAGCGAATACAGAAAAAAAAAAAAAGAAAAGAAAAGAAAAAAGAGAGAAAGAAAGAAAAAAAAAAACCCAACCGTGTTCAGATGCATCACACAAATATCATTTCCCCTCCAAAACCTGACAAAGCAAATAGTACTCTTCTTTCAGGGAAAGCTTGTTATTGTTTTTCCCTTTCCAAGTCTCCTCACGCCGGGGCTTCGGTGAGTCCACAAATCACAGGTAGCCGGAGCGGGGAAAGACCTTGGAAATACCCTATAACACGTTTAGCCAGCACGGCCACAGTCACCACCTCCCGGCCGCCCGTGGCCGACTTCACTAACCAATCGCGCTCTCACGCCCACTCCACCCAGACCAGAGCTCCGAATCTTTAACACAATGCCCCAGGCAGCTGCTCCCCATGGATCAAAGATGGCACATCCCATACCTATGATGGGGAAACTAAGGCCCAGGGAAGGCAGTGAATGACTTGGCTAAAGGTGCACGGTCAGCCGGGAAGGCAGATCAAGCCACAGCGTCTGCTCCGCCTGCCCACGTGGCCCACTCATCAGAATGAGCTTGCTGCCGCTCTGCAGGGCTCACCCCTATCCCTGCCCCCACCGCCCTTGACTCCTTCTCCTTCTCATCTGTGAGGTCAGCCCCCACAGCACAGCCTCCTCTCCGGCTGGGATGCCAGGGCACCTCATTATTCTCTCTGTGTGCATCCGGGGAAGAGCGGCATTATGTTTAAGTAAGTGTAGCTAAGAGGTGCCGCATCTCAAGAGAAGGTCAAGTGCTGCATATGTATAATATAAGATTAAGATTTTCCCCTTCTGTGGTGTACTTGATAAAATAATTTTGCCGTGACCTTTATAGAAACCCAGGAGTAGAAATGGGCGCAGCGGAATTTCCAGCTTCTCCCCAGGTCACAAAGTCATAAACACATAAATCTGTAACAATATTACACACCATTCAAGTGGGACAAGTGAGCCAAAGAAATGATTTTTATTTTACGGTAATGATGGAGCAAAAAAACTTTGAGGCTGAAATGCTCAAGCTGTATTACCTGAGCTGTTTGACAGATAAAAGGCAGGAGTCCTTCCTCCACACAGCCTTGGCCTTGCCTGTCAGCCAGAGAGTGGGGCCTGGGCCTCCCGGCAGAAGGTCAGAGAAAGGTGGCCTGTCCAAGGTCACAGAGGAATCACAGATGGGTCTAACCGGCCCTGCCACACCCCTGCCAGGAAGGCTTGTTCCGCCCCATCTCAGCACCTCAATTGAGGGACGGTGGAAGGAGCCCTTTGCGAGTCCCAGAGGCGACTCTGGAAAAGTGAAACGACCATACGTAATATAATCACTACTGAAATAATAAGGTTATGCTCACCCCCGAAGATTCTCCAAGTAGGAGTGAAGGTGACAAGGCACAACAGCTGCATGACATTTATCCAAAGGGCTGAAGGCAGACAAATTTGGCAGAATCTATTTTGTCTGTCTCATGGCTTTTGCTCCGGAACCTCACCAAATCTGCAGTAGCTTCTGAGCGGAGAAACGGGGTTCACGGGTTCTAGAACAGGGATGATGCCCTCCTCCTGAGCAGCTGAGCAGGGCCCACACCAGGAGACTGGGAGCAGCCCCGTGGCTGCCGCAATCGCAGTGGCTGGGAGAGGGCCCCTGCTGCAGGGGGGAGGCAGGAGAGCATGGGATAGTTGTGTTCTCCAGAGTGACCATTTATTCCCAGGTGCTGAGAGGTAATTTCCAGAATGCTCTGTGTCCTCCCTATTTGCAGTTCTTGGATGAACATTAGCATTACGAACTGCCTTCAGGTCTGTCAGTTAAACATGATTAAGGGAGAAGCTTGCAGCAAAGATCAGAGGGGTGTTAAGGGTGCACTTAGCACTTAGATCTCAGTGTGCACTTATGGGAAGAGCCATTCAACTGAAGGCCCCCCATCACGGAGGGCCGAGGGAAGGAGCAGCAGGTGCGGACCCAAGGGGGGTCGGGGGGAGGAGTGGGGGCAAGTGGGGGCAGGTCCTGCTGAACAACTTGGTAAAGGCCTTCCCCAAAGGGAGCAACCCGAAGGGATGACAAGAGCCTAGCTGGACAGGAGCCCACAACCCTGGTTGCCTCCACTGTAACGAAAGGGGCCTGCTCTTCCCTTGCCCACCCTCCACCCCCAGGCCTCTGGGTCAGGCCAGTAAAGTTCTTTTATTAAATGAGAGGCTAGCATGTCCTGCAGAGCACAGGATAGGGTGGGTTGTTGGGCCAGCTCACTCCCACCCTCTGCACCTTTCGAAGGTGAGGTCTGTGGGCTGGCAAGCTGACTACCACCCTGCTGAAATTGGTTATAAAGTTGTGTTGATTTCAATAACAATAATGTTGTTAATAATAATAATAACCAATACTTATTTATTTATTTATCTATTTATTTTTAGAGAGAGAGAGAGCTTGCATGAGTACACGTGAGCAGGGGGGAGGGGCAGAGGGTGAGGGACAGAGAGAATCTCAAGCAGATACCACAGCGAGTGCGGAGCCCAACACAGGGCTCGATCCCATGACCCTGAGATCATGACCTGAGCTGAAATCAAGAGTCGGATGCTCGACTGACTGAGCCACCCAGATGCCCCAATAACCATTATTTAAATAAGCACTTTTCGTGGGCCAGGTGCTCAGCATGACCTCATTTTATACTCATAACAGCCCTAAGAGACACATGCTACAATTATTCCCATTTTGCACATTCAGATACTGAGGCTCAAAGTAAGGTCCACAGCTTGTCTGAGGTCCCTCAGTCAGTGGTGAAGCCAGGAATCGAACCCAGGCTGCCTGACTGACTCCAGAGACTTGAGAGCTCATTGGTTGGAGTGTTTCACAATCCAGTAAATTTCCTTGGAACCAGAAAAAGCTAGTGTGTATCACGTTAAATCTAAATTTCAACATCACTCACGGAGACGAGAGTACCAGCTTCGGAGTTACGGGCAGCACTACTTACAGCCATAGGAACTGAGTTCTGTCAGCTTTTTGAGTTCTGGTGTCCTCGCCTGTAAAATGCAGTAACAATAGTCCTAGTCTCCCTGTTTCACTAGCAATGACATGGCTCCGAGAGGTAAAACAGCTCGTGATTTTCACGGCTACTCCATGGCACAGGCAGGATTCAAAAGCAGGTCTGCCCCGCTTCAAAGCTGATGTCCTTTGCAGTTATTTACTAAGGTGGGTTATTCACAGGGCGGGGGAGGGGCGGGGGGGAGGCACCCTGTATTTACGGCCATGTGCGCTGAGGTCCCAGAACACATTCAAGTGCACACAAGTCCAGATGAGAAGCTTGGGAAAGGGACAAGGGGATTTCGTTTCTGCTTACTGAAGGCACCTTGCCCTCCTTTCCCTACTTCCAAAGGGAGGGGAGAAAAAAAGCACAAAAAACTACGGTCTATGTCATATGCTGGCTCTGAGACCTCTGAGTCCCTGCCTGCCTGCATTCCTGACCAGGTATAAAAAGGTGATGTATGGATGTGGTCACTGGGTATTCTACAGAGGCCAGCTCTGAAAGGCAGATTCATCTTCCCAGTGGCTTCCGGTGAGCAGAGGGAAATGAAAAGGCTGTAAATGGTGGGTTGGCTGCTTTTTCTGGAGGATGCTTGGGCAGCTCAGCAGCAGCTTGTGGGTAAGTGGTCACTGACCCTAACTGCTCCTACCTCGAGTGCGTGCCAGTTTCTGAGTCGATAAGGTGTTGACGTGCCATATGGGCACCTCTAATTATTATTATAGTGCAAATATGCTAAAGGAGCCTATCGCCTTTATGCTCACTTCCCAGATAACTTCAGGGTGGGGTATGGGGACAGAAGTAGCCCGCCTGCTGTCCATCAGCATTAGGGGCCATGGAACAGTGAGTGCCAAGGAAACCCCATGCAATATAATCTGGATTTCATCATCATCAGGCTAATAATCATTATAATCCTATGAAACTTCATTACTGAATTCCCCCTTTACCATTTCCACACGTAACGCTCATTTGTTAATAACCAGGATAAAGGTCCATAAAACAATATTGCTCCCATGTAACACGTCTTTCTCCTCGCTTTCAATAAGAATCCAGAATTTCATCAGAGGAATGTAAGCGCTTCACCAAGATGTGTCAATTATTTCAAGATGACAGGTATTCGATTCCCAAATTCATCAGTGGGGGCTGGAAATGTATTGGTTCATCAAGCAAAGCACATTTCTGGAAGCGCTCTCACCATTTGGGAATCAAATAATAATTGCAATACCAACACCTTGACTTTCTAATGGAATTTTTCAAGGAGCTAAAGCCTTTTGACACATTACCCCAGCAACCCACTCTCAGATTCATCTTCTTTGTAGGCTTCTGAAATAGCCAAAGTACTGGTTTTATTTCTCCCATTTTGCAGAGGAAGAAACTCAGAATCTCAACCCTGAAACTGAGTGACTGCCATAAACAAAGCATGTTGGGGGCAAAGAAAATATATGCAGCAGCTCTTTCACCCTGGGACCCCAATTGCTTCACTACACGGCTTTGTAACATCGCTCCCTGGATCCAGGCCCTGGCCTGGCCATTACAGATACAGAGCAGAGTACGCTCGAGTCCCCATTCTCAAGGAACGCAAAGTCTGATGGAGGAACCAAATGCTAACTATAATGATAAAATAGCATGAGTAAAGTGAAAAGAGAAGCATGTATAGAAGTGGGGAGAAAAGAGGCAGTCCCCTCTCTATGTTAGTTGGGAGAGAGGGAAGGCCCCTTGGAGGCGAGGATGGCTGACCTGGTTTGTGAAGCATGAATAGGAGTTTACTAGGTAGATAAAATGAAGGGAGACATTCCAGTTAAAGGAAATGGCATGTGCAAAGGCATGGTGGTAGGAAAGAGTCAAGGATGTTAAGAAGTTTTGTAGCATCCTTACTGCATGCCCATTACCCACCTAGTGAAGCAGAAGACTTTGTTTTCATGGGGAGAGATAGCGCATGTTCCAACTAGGCTGAAATTAGTCTTAGAAGGGGCCATAATGTTAACCTGAGTCTCGAAGTAAGTAGGAATCACAGGCATCTATCAGGAACACCACACTCAACCCCCCCTAGTGCGTCTCTCTTGATGAGTGCCCACCACTTCCTCACTCTCCCAGATAATCCTGCTTGCCCTCTTCCTTCTGGCCTCTCAGAGGTAAGCGGAAAACTTCTTGGGCCTGGCTGATTCTGGATGGTGGGCTATGGATAGCTCAGCCTTGGCTGGGGCTGCCCAGACCTCTTAACCCTGAGATGGATGGATACCCTCCTAATGCCCAGAGTGTGCCTGTCTGCATTCTCTGGGACCTCTTTTGTCAAGAGCAAGACAACAGAAGTGCAAAGGGACCCTTCTGTGAAAGGGGAGTTATTAACAGGTGTGAGGGACCAAATGTTTGTGTTCCCTTCCCCAAATTCATGTTGAAGCCCTAATCCCCAAATCCCCAACGTGCTGGTATTTGGAGGTGGCACCTTTGCAGGTCATAAGGGTAGAGCCCCCATGATGGGATTAATGCCTTATAAAAAAAAGAAAGATACAGGATAGATCTCCCCTCACCCCCCACCCCGAGTGCAAGCACCAAAGAAAGGGCACATGAGGATTTCAGAAGACACCCATCTGCAAACCTGGACTCGGCCTCTCATCAGACACCGAATCAGACACCAGCACCTCGACCTTGGACCTCCCAGCCTTGAGAACTGTGAGAAATCCATGTCTGCTGTTTAAGCCCCCCAGTCTGTGGTAGTCTGTTATAGCAGCCCGAGCTCTTCTTTCTTCTCTCCAAGGCCCCGGCCTTTCCTCCAGGTGCATGCTGATTTCCTTCCCCCATGGAGGCCTCCTCTCTGCTCTGAATCAGAGCTGCACTTTAGTCCTTCCTGGGCAGGGCCCTGTGTGGATTTATGATTTAATTTGTGTGTATGGCACTAAGAAATGATTTCTGGGCTGGTCACTTAAGAAATGATTAAAGACCATCATTTCAAACCCACAGCACTCCCTGGGGGAAGGCAAGCAGTTCGAGACAGAAGGAGGTGTCGGTAATAACGCTGAGATGGACACGTGGTGGGGGACGCCAGTCACGGCAAGGGGGAGGGGTGGCGGCAGAGACAGGCACAGAGGGATGGCCTGGATGCCTCGCAGCTGCAGCTGAAGGATGAGTGTGTGCTCAGGGTACTGGATGACACCCCCAGGACAAGGTGAGCCACCCCCATCAGACATGTGTGATGCTATCTCTGTCCAGGCAAGCAGATGCCATCCAAGGCAGCCACAGGAAAAGCCAGGCCCGGTGTCCCTTCCTCAGCATCTTTACAATCTCAGAGCAGTAAACCTGGGCTGGAAGGTGGCTGGGTATGAAGAGAGAAAACAACTCATAAAGGCCTCCATCCTCCACAAGCTTCCTGTACGCTGACACAGACCGGAAACCCTCATGCAGGAGCTCTAAATCATCCCTGACGTCTCTTCCAAGCAAACAGCCAAATGTCACACAGTAGCAGTTTATGAGGTATGGGTATAAAGTTCTGAGACCAGGTAATGAGCTTGGGAAGACACACTCAGCTCCGCTCCAGGAAGTCTTCAAAGTCAGAGATGTTCTCGGTACCTTGTGTGTTAATCCACTGACTCAGGCACCAGAAGACACAGCTCTAAGCCCCAGACCCTCCTGCTCAAGGCTGCATATTCCACTCGTGGCCCCAGAATGTCACAGGAGGTGGCAACCAAGCAGCAAAACTCACTCTGAGTGTTGACTCCTCATCTGGGTTCCAGAATCAGTTCCTAAAGCCTTGCTCCCTGTGAAGTCCTGGGCAAGTACTGCTGTAGCTTTTCTGAGCCGCACTGGGCTTGTCTGGGAAAGGGGGACGTGGGGAGCTCCCCACCTTTGCCTTTGCTGTTGATTGGTGAACACATACGAGGCTTGATTTTACTGTGAATTATAGCTTCCAAAGCTGCTAACCTGAGCCTCTCGAACATCCATCATGATAAATGATACTTTGATTTTTATAAGCTCCTTTTATTCTGAATAGAAAAATAACTGCAAGAGCACGTTCTCATTTATGTTTTACAACATCTCTCAGCAGAAGGGACAGAGACAGCAAGGCCCCTGGGAAGGAAGAGCTGAACCTCAGGCGGACTCCGCAGCTAATGGGTGTGAGGCCCCTCTCTGGACCACACTGACCCTTCAGAGAAATGAATGGTTCAACTGGATTCATTGATCCGCCTATCCCTTTAACACACGCTCACTCTCACGCCATCCATCCATCACTCAGCTGCACCACACACACCTTTAGTAAGCAAGGGCCTGTATTATCCAAAGGCAAGCAAGGAGCAGTCCATGCCACAGGCAGCTCACACCCTGATCTGGAAGACCTCCCCCCAGAGGTTGATCCAGCCATGAGGACCTTCCTTTCTGGGCTGAGCCCATGGGTCAGAGGGGGCACCTAGAAATTAAAGGCCGTGCTCACCCAGCATGTTGAAGGCAAGGTGGAGACTCAGCTCATCTGGATTCAGGCCTCCTAGAGAGATTTTCCCATTAGTCTGCAGGGCTTCTCCATCAATAATGATACCAACCGTAATGAAGATAAATATTTTGCAATGAACTGTCGCTTTTTCACATGGGGAAAAGCTATTCAAATTAAAGGCACTTTGTCCGCTCTCTCTTGCTCACTCGCTCTCTCTCCCCCTCTCTTTCCCCTTTACTTTTATTTCATTTTCTTGGCATATCTCTGAGCTAAGAAAAAAATCTACTCCTGAAAAGGGAGAGGGAGGAACCATATCCAGCAAAGATTTTACTCTCTGCATAGATTAACTATTTCACAGTTCTGCCACCACAAACACGACTCTGTGTGAGGGCCATTGTTACCTGCTCCTGGGAAGTGAGGGGGCCTTAGGATGGGACTGGAGACCCATGGACACCAGGGCCTCAAAGACTGCCTCAGGCTTCCTGGAAAGCCAGGGGATGGGGCAAGAGGCACCAATAATGTGAGCGATTCACTTGGCCTTTATTATTATTATTTCTAATAGACATTAGAAATGTCTATTAGAAATGAGGCTTTTATTAACTTGACCCACGTAGCATTCATTCCCGCCTACCACACACAATTAAAAGCTCCGGTTAGAGAAACGGGAGGCTCACCATCTCCCATCTGCCACCCCCTCCCAAACCCGCCACCATGAACTCAGGAGAAGCTTCTCCTGTGACAGAGAGGAACCCCACCCCACCCCGCTCCCTCTCACTCCCAGCCCCATTTCACGCCTCTTCTGCTGGGATCCGAGCCTTGCCCTAATTATTTCATCCCCTCTTCTGTGTTTTCAATCTCTGTGGACAGCCCACAAGCCAGTGTCCCATAACTTGTTGCTTCCCTAACCCTCCCTCCCCTCCCCCGCATCCAACAGTCACCACATCCTGCTGTCTCTACATTCCGAGCTATCTGTTGTCAAATCTCCTCATGTCTGTCCCCACCTCAGCGCAGGCCCTTGTCTTGTCAACACCTGCCTGATTTCCTCAACTTCTGCTGGCCTCCTCTGCATACCTGCCAGAGAAATCTTCCAGAAACAGGGATCTGATGGTGCCACCCTCCTGTCTAACACCTCCCCTGCTTTGGCAAAGAAGCCCTGTGCCTGAGCGTGGCTTTTCCACAGCCCCTCAGGATCGATGGCCCCGCTCCCTTGCAGCCTCTCGCTGCCCCTGCCCACCATGGCTGGCAGCTGCCTGAGAACCTCCCACCCACGTGTCAGAACTGCCCTCCTCTGCACCAGTCCCAGACTCCCAGATGCCTTCACGGCAGAACTGCCCCCCCCCCGCCCCCGGCTACAGCTGCCTATCTACCTGCCTGCCTCCCCCACCACGCTGCTCCCAGGTCCCTGTGTACCTTTGCCTGCCCGTACATAAACAGCACTCACATACTGATGGAAAATGAGCAAAAAAGTGGGTATAGGCCAGACAAACTTTTAAGAGCTCAGACTTTTTTTTTTTTTTTAACTTTTCCTTACTATATGACTATGGATGACCTTCTAAGATGTTGCTAACAAGGATCCCATGCTCTGGATGCCTTTCTCACCTATCTCTGCCCCTGAAATGTGCCCATCCCCTAACGCCTGACCTCACATTCCACCCTAGCCAGGACTGTGTCTCTCACTTCCTGATTGGCATGAGCGTCTCCTCCCAGAATGCCCCTCTGAGCACCATTTGCATCCTGTCTTCCCCACCAGCTCTGCCTGTCTTGTATTACAGCAACAGGATATGGAGTCACGGAGTCCACAGATAGATCTGGCTCCACCTCCTACCAGCTGTGACCACAAGCGAGTCACCAACCTCTCCAAGCCTCAGGCTCCCCATCTGTATATTAGGAATAATCATAGCTCCTGTTGCCATAATAATAGCATATAATGCTAGTACATAATAATAAGAGTACTAACCTGCACTGTTGGGAGATTAACCATGATAACCTATGTAACATTATTTGTAGACTAAGCAGCCAAAAGATTGAGCTCGTTTCCTCCTCACCACCAGCGCCACTACCATCATCATCCTTTCTCACTAAACCATATGTTTCTGAGAGCACAGGCTCTCTCCAGGTCATGTTTGTACCCTTCTGTGTCCGAGGTCCTGCCCAACAATCCTAAGATTGTCCTATATCCCCGTTGGCTCTATGACTCTCCTGTCTGTCCATGGTGAGTCTGTAGTCCTCCCTCTGAAGCCCTGGCTTCCCCAGGCTCTTCTCGTGGCCCTGATCCAGTTTCAGGGGCAGCACAGGATTTCCTGTAACTCTGAGTCCCACCTACCCTACAAATCAGCCATGCCGGAGAGGGACTGCCTTTAATGCCTCCCAGCCTGGATCTCCTGCTGAGATCTTCCCATTCCTGCCACTGCTCCATCTGCCTCACAGAGAGGTACCCAGGCCTCAGCTTCTCCTTTCCCTTCCTCCCCCATGAGCCATGCAGCTCTGAGCTCTCTGCCCACAAGAAAATGGTGGTGTCGTCCTGATGCGGTTCTTGCCTCTGCACTCGTGAGCACGGTCTTTAGGATCTTAAAAGGGTCAGATCCCCACCTCCACAGATTATCTGTTGGAAAATCAGCCCCCACCACCTTTTATGCTTCGTTCAGGCTCACAGGGGCTGGCAGCAGGGGAAGGACATTTCCCAGAATGCTGGCCTGTGGGTCTGGATTAGAGCTCGCCAACGAGAGGAAAAAGTGACAGCAGCTGGGATGTGGCTCTCTGGAAGGGTGGGGAGCACCCTGTGGGTTTGGGCGCATGTGACATTTTGCAGCGACCTGCAGCTGTTTCCTCTGCTCCTGCCTCAGTGCTAGAAGCAGCTGTGACCACGGTCAACAGCATCTTCTGGTTACGGACTCCCTGAAGTTGGTGGCCAACCTGAGAGGACTCGGTGGCCTAGTCTGACCTCTGTCTCCCCCGCTCTTTCAAGAGTTTTTCATTCCTCTATCAAATCTGATTCTACTTGAAATCACCTGCCATATTTCATTGTCAGCTCCTTTTCTCCTCTCAGCGCACAGCTTTTTACTAAAATAGGTTAAAATTAATGCTTCCCAAAGACCTCCTTTTATGCCACACATTCTAAGAACGTGTGAGGAGCATACTCAAAGGTACAGGAATTTGAAATTCCTCAAAGACTTTGTGAGCTTCGCTGATGGCAGAGAGAGGGTAAGGTGGAACCGTAGGCTGGACAGCTCCTTTTCCCCACCTGATTCTCCTCACTTCTCTAGTGGGAGATGGGATGGAAATCTGGAATGGAAGACGTCTGTCTGAACCAGAAGAGGTTGGGTGTGAAAGCAATCGACACTGAATACATAGTGGTTACATGCCAGGGGCTGCGCTAGAGCTTAACAAATTATATAACTATATCACTGAATTCTTAAAACAACACAATAACTATCCGCAGTGATAACGGCAAATTGCCACTGTGGACGAGGACTTGCTCTGGGTGAATATTGTGCTAAGGACTTAGCTATGTTGTCGTGTTCGATTCTCCCACCAGCCTACGAAGTCAGTGCTGTCACTACGCCTTTAAATAAATGTGGAAACCAAGGTTAAGTGGCTCATCCCAAGCCCTACAGCTAGCTGTATGTGAAAGCATCAAACTCCAACCCAGGTCTACATTGCTCCGGAGCCTGATGGAAGCTGAGACCAGATAGGGGTTGAAGCCTCTGATCATGACCTCCAGCCACCTCACTGGCACTCAAATCCTAAAGATGCCAAGTTGTCCCGCTGCCAGCAAGTGCTTTTGTGTCCTTCTCACATGTGCTGCCCTCTCCCCGCCCCAGGATCACACTCTCCTCATGCTGTCCCAATGTGGCCCTCCGAAGGTTCTGCCTTTGCCCCACCCCAAGTGTCCCCAGGGGTAATTCCATTAAAGCAATTTACCCCTTCTTGAAAAGAAAGCTTCGCTTTCTCCCTAAACCATTTCCTTTAGAAAGAATCTGACTAATCTGGCTTTGGGGCAGGTCGTTCCCGTTCGTGTCTCCTCCTGCCCTGTCTGCCTTCTGCCCCTTCTGAATGGCATCTGGCTCAGAGCCACTCCACCCACTCTGGGAACCTCCTCCTGAAGACAAGACGTCCCCCCACTCAGAGCATCATGCCTGGACCAGGATTAGCAGTAATAACACCTCTCCCCCCAGCCACCTCTCCCCCCACCCTCCCTTTCCCAACCTTGCAAGTAAACCCCCACCCAGGAGGATGGGGTAAGCCAGGGATATGGAGATGCCACAGTGACCGTGCCAAGGGGGCACTGTGCCTATCTCCACCAGCCCCCCAAAACCACCCCAAATATACAGGCTTTCTGCTAAAACAGTGTGTGTGCTTCACAGATAGAGATCCGCATCTCCTGTTCCAACCAAGAAACATCTCGGAGGCCTGGGCCCCTCTGGACATGTGTAGGTGGGCCGGGGGTGGTCATTTCTGGTCAGATACTCCATGCCATCCCCATGCCCTGGGGAAGGGAGATGGCCACGGTGACAAGCGACAAAGGGAGGGAGGGGAGGGAGGCAAGGCTGCGGCAGGGAGGGAGGCAAGGCTGCGGCAGAGAGTGAGCCTCGTCCAGATCCTTCTGCAGCCCCTTTGAGAGAGGGTACATGGATGACAATTAGCGTGCACACAGCCACACATGCACAAATTGCAGAACCATTATTTTGTAATTTCCATAACGAGGCCTTTGGAATAATAATCAAGCTGAAGGGAAAGGGAAGGAGAACAGCCCTGAGGGAGCTCAGGACTGCTCTTCAAGGGCCTCCGTGCCCAGCTCTCCACCAGCACAATCTTAAATACAAGGCTGGTCCCCGGGAGGCGGGAAGCAGATTGAGGCCTCCCCTCACATGGGGTTTGGAGGCAGAGCCTTTCAGAGCACCTGTGTCAATGGGGTCAAGGAATTTGTGGTGACAATAGCAGGCAGAAGTGTCCTTACAAGGCACAACTAGATAGAGACATCGGTGCCCCTTTGAATAGAGGCATGGGCCTTTAGATGAAAGTATGGGTCCAAACTGGATGGAAGAATGGGACCCATCTGGATGGAGACACAGCCCATAAGCAAGTTACCATCATTCTGCAGGCTCAGAGCTCTATGATCGACTCATTCTAGCCCTCTGGGTCATCACTGTCAAGCCCAAGAGAAGCACAATTCTCTAAGTATATGTTATGGTGAGTAACCCTTCAGTGGGTGGTTGGATTTTTAAACTCATGTCCACAACTCCCCAGGACACTGTTTTGGGCTCAGCATTGTGCTGTTAGACATTAGGTGCTGGAGGTAACTCTTCACAAGTACTCCTATCCTGAGGTCCTTCTCTGGAGGATACTGTGATTGTAGAAATCAAAGAAAAGAAAAAAGGATCAGAGAAGAGAGGGAGCCTGGCAAGATCCATGAGAAAGCTTCTGCCCAGGAAGCCAAGCATTCAGCAAGTGCTCAAAAAGTACAGTTTGAATCTGAAGCCACACTAGGAGAAGGTAAAACTTCTCTTGAATTTCAAGACTCTTCTGTCACTGGATTCTTGTAGGCCCAACCCCCTGCCGCTGTGAGCCCCAATCCTTCCTAAGAAAAAATGCATGATCAGGTTTTTCTGGGCAGAGCACAAAGCAGCTCCAACCTCCCTCTGCTTCAACCCACCTCCTTCTTACACAAGTGGTGCCTTCTCCTTGGTCCTTGGTCATCAGCACACTGACCTTACAGACTGCTCTTTAGGAAGACACCCCTACCCCAACCCACAAGCTGGCTGTGGCCAAAGAAGGTACTGGCTTTGCATTGCCCATGCCAAAGTGTGCAAAAGGATGGACAGAGCTGCTGGCCCAGGCTTCCGTCTATGTGCACACTACAGATATAGCAGGTGGGGCCAGGGAGGTAGGCTCGGTCACCTTGCCCATCCAGCTCCCCTCGCTCCAGCAGACAGGCTCTCAGGACGTCCCTAGAAGGACCCATGCCTCTCCTCTGTCCAGAGCACTCCTTTCCCTCCTCTTCCCCAGGCTGGGCCTAGTGGATGAGCTTGTCGTGAAGACCTCCAGCCTTCTCATAGTGGGTTTTTAAGAGTCTGGCTTCTTACCCCATCAAACCCACACTAGGCAGAGTATGCAGGAACTAGACTGACTGCTTGGGCTCCAATTCCAGGCTCTGCTGCTGATTCCAAACCTTGGATAACTTGCTTTACCCTCTGGACTTCAGTTCCATCATTTGCAAAATGAAGTGATAATACAGCACCTACTTCAAAGGATTTTGTAAGGATTAAGTGAATTGATGCCTATTACACGCTTTCTATATATAGGTTCTGCCACATTATAAGGGCTCCAAAATTGGCCTCAGAGTTCTGAGGGGCTGGTTAATACTCAGAAGTAAAGGACAATAAGCCAACAGTAAATGTGAACCTTCCAGTGGGGGTTCAATTCTTGAATTTTGGCAAAGTCAACCCAAAAGGCCTTAGCTGCTCCTGAATGTCCTACTTCCAGTTGCTGGCTTATGGCCCCAAGAGGTACTCCATGGGCTTCTCCAGTTCTTCCTGTGTGTGCAAGGACATGCTGCGCATCCCACGTCCCACATGCTGCTCCTTCAGCTCCCCTGACTCCACACCCTCTCCACCCAGTCAGCTCCTTCTACCACGTCTTCTTCCCCACGTTTGAGACCCTTTCACAACAAGGCCAAGCCCAGCCATCTCATGGCCCAGTGATGTATTCCAGAAAGCAGCGTGAGCCCATCAGAGGCCAGAGCATCTGGTTTTAGGACAATGGAGAGAGTGGGAGGGATGACTGACACCAGAGCTGGGGACAGGAGCTATGACAGCAAGTCAGAGAGGCATAGTGGCCAAGGGGATGCAGAGAGCAGGAGGACATCCATGCTATGTGGGACAGAGAGAGAGAAGGAGCTGCGGTGGGAGGAGGCTGAAAGGACCTGAGGCCTAAGGTTTGAACTGCAAGCTGCCTGGGACTGCCACTTCTGCAGGGGGAAGTGGAAGGTGCTCAAGACTCAGCTCAGTGGGCTGGACCAGGCAGGCTCTGCACCCTCCCTGGAGGCTGAGATGTGCATGTTGCATGTTCCAAGGGGTCCTCAGCCCAGTCTCCCCTTTTCTCCCTCTCCTCCATGGTACCTGTGGCAAAGCACATGTTGGAATCTACTTCTATCCCTTCTTTTTTATTCCTTAAATAGCTTTATGGAGGTATAATGAATATACTATAAAATTAATTGTAAGTATACAGTTTGAAAATTTTTAATAAATTTACAGAGTTGTGCAACCATCACTACAATCTAATTTTAGAACACTTCTATCACCTCCCCCAAAGTTCCCTCGTGCCCATTTGCTGACAATAACTGCTCCCACCCCCAACCCCAGGCAACCACCCATCTGTTTTCTGTTTCTACCAATTAGCTTTTTCTGGATATTTCATGGATTCAATCTATATTTTCTTTGCATCTGGCTTCTTTCATTTAACTTAATATTTTTAAGGTTCATCCATATTGTAGCATACATCAGCATTCCATTCCTTTTCATTGATGAATAATATTCCATTGTATGGACATACCACATTTTATTTATCCATTTGCCAGTTAATAGACATTTGTATTATTTCCACTTTTTGGCTAGTATGAATAATGCTACTGTGAACATCTGCATGCAAGTTGTTGTGTGGACACATGTTTTCATTCTCTTGGGTGGAAACCCACGAGTGGAATTACTGGATTGTATGGTAAATTTAGGTTTAACTTAAGAAACTGCCACATTCCTTTCCAAAGTGGCTGTGCAATTTTATGTTCCCACTGGTGTACAAGGGTTCCATTCTTCTTAAAATTTAAATTTATAGCCATCCTAGTAGGTGTGAAGTGGTACCTCACTGTGTTTTTGATTTGGGTTTACTTGCTGATGAATGATGTTGAGCATCTTTTCATGTGCATATCAACAATTTACATATCTTCTTGGCCAGACTGCCTCTTCAAAACTTTTGCTCATTTTAAAAATAGAGTTGTTTGACTTCTTCTTTTTTTAAGATTTATTTATTTATTTGAGAGAGAGAAAGAGAGAGCATGAGCAGGAGGAGCAGAGGAAGAGGAAGAGAGAATCTGAAGTGGACTCCACGCTAAACTTGGAGCCCGATGCAGGACTTGATCTCATGACCCTGAGATCATGACCTGAGCTGAAACCAAGAGTCAGATGCTCAACCAACTTCACCAACCTGGTGCTCCTGTTTTGACTTCTTACTAATTGAGTTTTAAGGATTCTATATATTCTGAATATGAGTCCCTTATCAGATTTATGAGGTACAAGTATTTTTTTCTCTCATGTCTGTGCCACGTCTCCTAATTTTCTTAATGGTATCTTCTGAAGAGCAAGAGTTTTAATTTTGATGAAGTCCAATTTATCAATTTTCTCTCTTTTTGATTGTGCTTTTGGAGTCATGTCTAAGAAATCTTTGCCCTAAAGTCGCAATTTATTTTCTGACAAGTTTTATAGTTCTAGTTTTCGCATTTAGGTCTATGATCCATTTTGATTTAATATTTGCATGTGGTGTGAGGAAAGGGTTTGAGTTTGCTTGTCTTCCATATGGATCTTCAATTGTCTCACCACTCTCTCTTCTTTCTAAATGAATGCCAGGAACCACCTTGTGGGATGGTTTTCTGCCACCAATGGGACTCTGACCATCCGTTCATCCCCAGGTGCCTCAAATGGAAGAACAGTCTGACAGTACTCACAAGGTACTGAGGAGAAAGGTGTGGGGCTCCTCACCATGCCAGCCCCCTTGCAGGGTCCAGAGCATACCTCCTCCCTCTTAGAGTCTGCTGCCCACTGTTGCATATCCAGAAAGAGAACAGTGATGAAGAACTATGAGGGTGGTGGGATGGAGGCAGGATAGCAGCCTCCATTCCTCCCACAGAAGGAGTGAGAGGAGCTGAAGACAATGCCATGTAAGCCACCGCACCCCCTTATTAGCCGAGGTCCCATCTTTGGCTAATAGAAAGCCCATCATCCTCCAGCTATTGGCAGCTAGTGTTGGGAAGCAGGGAAAAGAGACATTCCATCACCTCTGGGTATCTCATCAGGTCCATGTGAGCATCAAATAAGCTGATTTTCTCTGGGGAACTTGGGTCGCACGCTGACAGAGATGGGAAAGTGGGGGCCCTGCAACTGGAGGGCAAGATGCAGACAACAGCTCAGCAGCAGGCCTGCTCATCAGAAAGCTCTTGGAATTCAGGCTATCGATTCTCAGGCAATCTAACCCTGCGCAGACAAAAGGAAAATGCCCAGAGGACTCTCTGGCACTCTGAATGTCTGAATTCCCAGACAGGCCGTGCTGCCAGGGGTGGGCCAGGCTGCCTCTGCCTCCCGGGGTGGGGGGGTGCAGGGACAGGTGGGGGTGCACTGAAGGTGTGGGAGCAGCCCTGTCAGGAAGTGTGGGGTCTGGAGTGGGATGGCTCAGGCACTAGAGCACCAGGCTCCGGCACCCAGCCAGCACCCAGTGTTCCTTCCTTCAGAGAGCACCGAACACTCCCAGAAATCTTTCCTAACCTGGTGAGCACCCACTGCTCCCACTAAACTCTAGAAAGCTTTCAAAGAAAACAGCACACAGAATGACAAATATATTCCAGTCATGGTTCCTTTTGAGCAGCTGGTTGAATTATGTCCTGGTGGGCTCTTCCTCCGGGCTCTCCGTCCTAACTCCCCACCACTGCACTGCTGCTTTGCTTGCCCCTTCTGACATGTTCACGTGGCCTTTACCTAGAGGTCACATGTAGCAGGGGGAAGGGAGAAATTCTCATCATATAAGAATTATTTATTTTTAAAAAGATTTTATTTATTCATTTATTTATTTATTTGAGAGAGAGAGCATGTGAGTGGGGAGGAACAGGGGGCAGGGAGAGTGAGGGGGAAAGAATCTCAAGCAGACCCCATGCTGAGCATGGGGCCCATGCAGGGCTCGATCTCATGACCTTGAGATCATGACCTGAGCTGAAACCAAGAGTCAGGCACTCAACAGACTGAGCCACCCAGGTGCCCTGCATCATATAAGAATTAGAAAGGACCCTGGTAATGACTTGGTGTAATCCCTACCTGTGCAAGTGGGGAAACTGAGGCACAGAGGGACAGTAACTGGCCCAATCCCACAGCATAGGAGCCTGAAACAGACCCAGGTCAGTGCCGCTGCTTCTGGGCTAGTGACCAGCACTTTCTCAGGTGGGAAACACATCAGTAGGTTTCAGTAATGAAGTGATTCAAGATCTAATTAAAACTGTTTTGTTCAGTAGCAGATGGATAGGAATATTCCTAAAAGCAGGGCTTGCTTTTTACTTATTCAATTAAACCCCAGAGTACTAAGTAAAAATTCAAGGAATAGAATCAACTCAAGAAAAAAATCATGCAATGGTTTTGCATATGTAATCTGGGACTATAAAGTCTGGAAAGAAAAAACTAAAAGCCTATAGAAAGTTCTAAATTTATATTTGTTCAATTATTCACTCATTAATTCAACATATTTCTATTGATTGAAATGCATCAAGTATATTTAAATCTATGAGCTCATGATGATACTTAAAACAAAAATCCTCATTGGTCAACTTTGGAGGATGTAGGGACCAAATTGTTTTCTTGAAATCTGATAAAAGAAAGAATCAAGTCTTTCTCTGCCTTTCCTATACAAACTATATCTCAGGGTAACCAAACAACTAATGACGGTAAGCTTCTTCTAAAAGTATTCCAGCTAATATATGCAGAAGGAATGACAGAATTAGAATGTTAATGTTTTGTAAACTCAAATAAAATACTGGATCTGGACAATAAGAATCAATACCTCTAATGTCACAAAGGGATGACCGATACACCATGCCTCCTGATGGAGGAATATGAGACTACAGTAGTATTATTTCCAAAGGAACAAACCTGAATCTATTCAAGCCTCTTACTTCCAATCTGCAGGAAATGCAGGGGACAGAGGAACACGTCAAGCAACACCATTGGAATGCAGGTAGCGAACCTAGACTAGTGGGTACCCTGCTGGGCCTAGTTTCTTCAACAAATAGATTTTAAGAAAAAATCAAGAGGGTTGCAGAGAGAGCTATAGATTAAGACTGAGAAGGCACCGTAAATCAATTGTAATTTAAAGATCTTCTTTAGAGCCTACTTCAAAGAAACTTTAAAAAAAAAAAAAGCAAGACATTCAGGGAATTCTGAAAACTCACTGGATATTCGATATTAAGGGATTCCTGTGAATTATGTGATAAAGGTGTTGTAGTTATTTTTTTCTAAAGAAAACTTATCTTTAAGAGATATACACTGAAATATTTACAGATAAAGTGATATGATAACCAGGATTTGCTTCAACACAGGTGGATAGATGAAAACAGATTGGCCTCAGGTTGAGAAATTGTTGAAGCTGAGTGATAAGCAGAAGTGGGTTCATTATACTATGCTCTCTACTTCTATATGTTTGACATTTTGCATTATAAATATGTTAGAAAATATATTTTTGAGCTCCTACAGGGTGGCAGGTGCAGAAGATGCAACAGTGAGCCAGGCAAAGAATAAAATTACTCTCCCTGGGCTCATGGGGCTTCCATTCTAGTGAGGAGAGAAAGGGAGGAGAAGATAGACAATAAATTAATGCACAAAAAAATTCTCATATATTGACAAATGCTTTGGAGACAATAGGGGAAATGAGGGGACAGGAATGAGGAGTGGAGGGTGCTTTAGACTTTAAGGTTACAGCCAGCCACACAGAAGATCGGGGGAAATAATTTTCTAGACCGAGGGGGTAGTAAGTGCAAAGGCTTCAGGCAGGAATGACCTCAGGGTAGTAGGGAACAGCAGGAAAGTGTGGCTGCACCTTTGTGTGCCTGGACAGAGAGGAAGGAAACACATCAGAGAGCAGAGTGGGGTCTGGTCAAGGAGGGCTGGTAAGGAATTGATTTTGTTAAGAAGAGGCGAGGCCATGGCAGACTGGGCTGGGCCCTAGGGTAGAGACGGAACAAAGCAGAGACAGGAACATACTTGGTGGAGTGGAAGCAGGGCTGGGGAGGATAAGGAAAGGGATCAAGAATGACCTAACTTTCAAAAAAAAAAAAAAAAGAAGAAGAATGATCTAACTTTCTTGATTCAACACCTGGATCTGTGATGATGCCATTTACTGAGATGCTAAAGAGTGGGGAGCAATCGATGTGAAGGAGAAAACCAAGAGTTCCAAGTGGGATGCATTGAGTTTGAAAACCTTATTAGCCATCCTGGGGGAGATGTCAAGTCAGCAGGTGAATATATGATTCTTGAGCTCAGGTCTTGGCTGGAGATGTAAATTCTGCAGTCATTAGCATATAGATGGTATTTAGAGCTATAAGCTTTTTCACTCAATACCAAAATAAAGCACTAAGAGGAGCACCCCCCCTTTCTGAAGCCATCCCTGAACCTCAAATGAAATGGTGTTGGAACAGAAAGAGGTGTCAAACTGCTTTAAATTGTCAACCCCCAGAGCCCAGTATATAAGACTGCGCACATTCTGGTCCAGTGCATTATCTTGTCATATAACTGCAGCTCCCCTTCATAGATTTTTGGAAGAAGCCACATGAGTCCTTCCCCCATCTCAGTGTATTCAAGTCCTACCATCTTTAAAGACTCTTTTAAAGTCATTCTATATGCAAACAATGAATCATGGAACACTACATCAAAAACTAATGATGTAATGTATGGTGATTAACATAGCATAATAAAATAAAATTTTTTTAAAAAGTCATTCTATTCTCGTGAAGGTTTCCTGTCCTTCAGACTAGCTGGAAACAATCTTCCACTCCTCTCTATATCTGCCTTCCTTGGAGATCTTACTGCTCTCAGCCTTGTGCTGTGGTTATGTGGGCACAGTCTCCCTTGGTGAGACTTTGATGTCCCCAGGAACAGAGCCTGTGTTAGCCTCATCTTTGTCCCAGCACAAATGAGTTGGATATTTGGAACCTGGATCTCCTTAGCAGTTCTACCAGGGAAACATACTCAATTGGTGAAGAAGGTTTATAAGCCTTGTGCCAAAGCAGAGCCAGATTAGATCAGCAAAGGAAGGTGGGCAGAGGTCAGGTCTCCTTAGCCTTTGAGGAAGATCCTATGCAAGGAAGTGACCTTGCTGACCCAAAAAAGCCTCCAGATTTGCGGGGAGAGAGACACTGGCCCAACTGGCCACACTTATGCTGTAATATAATGAACACTTGTCCACGGGCACCATTTTTGACTATGTGCAGAATAAAGCTACAGTCTAACATTCTTTTTCCCCTACCTGTCTCTGGTACAGAACTCCATCTTCCGTGCCCCAGGCTCACCTCCAACCCATCATGCAACTCTCAACTTGTACTTTAAGAATGTAAAATAATGCAAACATTTGTCTAACACTGCAAAATCAGGGAAATAAATCGAATATAAAAAGAATATATTATAAAATTATTATTGAATAAACTGTTAAATTGTTTTTGTGTATAAGTTCTTCCTTCATCACTATCTCTACCCATCCCATCCCAAACTCCTCACGATAATAAGCAACTGACCTGGGCTGATAAAATGAGAAAGGTCACCTTACAGTGGCCTTGCCAGTCCTTTCCTTACCTCCCTGTGCCTGGGACTCTTTCCAGAACCCTAGGGCTCAGTCTCCCAGTGGCCTGGCCTGTTCTACTGCCAGTAATCCTGGTGGGTGAGCCCAGAGACACCTGGCTTTCTACCTCGGACATGCTCAAAGATCAAAGTCCCACTGATCTGGGACAGGTCAGGTAGATTCTGGGGTTCGTGGCATAGTGGCCCTTCAGTGCTGCCCAAGAGAGGAATGTGGGCAGTCCTGAATGGCAGATTAGCCAGAAGTAAAATTCAGAAAACCCCAGAGGCTGACCAGAGTCTCCTTTCATAATGCAGACCAGACTGGTGGACTTCTATAGGCACACCAACATGCGAAGTTTCCTCTGGAAGGCATATTTCCCTGTACCAGGTTGGCTACTGTGGCCCCTGACCCACACGGCGTCACACACACAAATCTTGGTCCATGACTGTGGTTTCATTCACATTGTTTGAAATTGGCAGCATTCCCAGTTGACAATATTTCTTTCATAGTTAAACTAATTTAGGAAATGTTGCAAAGCCCAACCCCCTCCAACAGATCCAGGCTACATGTTCTCAGAAAGGCTCTGGGAAATCCTGTAACAAAGAAACCTATGTTTGATTTAGTATTTCTCAGTCATTCAACCACACAACCACTGTGTCTCACATTTGCATGGTAGTAAGACACTCGGGGAAACACTGGTCAACACTTCCATGATTTAATCAGCTGAACTTCTGGAAGCACCTCATGTCAGTGAGTCTCAAGCAATTATCAAAACCCTTAATATAAGGTCACCCATGTCCTGTTTCAGGGCAAGAGCTGGAGGCTCTGAGTGACCTAGGATCACACAGCTGGTTATAGGAGAAATAACAACAGGACCCAGACCTCCAGAAACCAAGCCAATGCTTGGGCTCTGGGAGGACATGTATGAGTAAGCACGCCAGGCCTGAGCCCATAGAACCTACAGTCAGGTTCAGTCTAAACTGGTAAGGCCTTACCCAGTTCTGAGGCCTGCTCACAAGCATATCCATGGCCATTTGGCTTTCCCCTTCAGAAGATCTAGCACACTTCCCTGCCCCAGGACAGCCCCCATCGGCCTGTCCTACTGCTGGAGGTCCTGCTCCAAACACTTGTCCCTTAGGTTCTAGGTGATTCTCCACTAACTCACAAAAAGCAGGCAGCCTGACAGAGAAGAAGCAAAGAGCCCTTAGAGAACCCCTGGTCAAAACTTGCAACTGGCAACCCACAGGAAGGTTTGGCTTGGCCCAACTCAGAGGCTTTGTTTTGTTTTTAATTGAGGTAAATATCTTAAGAGAGTACACTATAAAAATTAATTCAGATGGATGAAATTTCTAAATGTAAGAGCTAAAACTATTAAACACGTAGGAGAAAACACAGATATAAATATTTATGGTCTTGGATTTAAGTAATGGTTTCTTAGATATGACACTAAAAGCACAATCAACAAAAAGAAATAATACAAAAATTGGATTTCATCAAAATTCAAAGCTTTTGAGCTTTAAACGATGCTAGGTACAAAGTGAAAAGACAACCCATAGAGTCAGATAAAATAGTTGCAAATCATATACCTGATAGGGGACTAGTATCTAGAATATATATATAAAGAGCTCTTAGGAGCGCTTGGGTGGCTCAGCTGGTTAAATGTCTGGCTCATGATTTCAGCTCAGGTCATGATCTCAGGGTCCTGAGATGGAGCCCCACCTCAAGCCTGCGCTCAGCAGGGAGTCTGCTTGAGATTCTCTCTCACCTTTTCCCTCTGCTGATCCCCCTGCGTGCACGCATGCTCTCTCTCTCAAATAAATAAATAAAATCTTTAAAAGAAAAAAGAGCTCTTACAACTCAACAATAAAAAGACAACCTAATTAAAAATGGGCAAAAAATTGAATAGAAATTTCTCTGAAAATGTATCAATAGCCTCAATAAGCACATGAAAAGATGCTCAATCACATTAATCATTAGCGAAATGCAATTTAAAACTACAATGAGATACGACTTCACACCCACTAGGACAGATATAATCAAAAAGATAGACGGTAACAAGTATTAGAGAGGATGTGGGGACATTGGAACCCTCATACATTGCTGGTGGGAATAAAAAATGATTCCCCACTTTGGAAAACAGTTTTGCAATTCTTGAAAAAGTTAAGCATAAAGTTGGCATATGACCCAGAAATTCCAGTTCCAAACCTAAGAGAATTGACAACGTATGTCCACATGTAAACATATACACAGCTTATCATTATTTATAAGGACTAAAAAGTAAAAACAGCCCAACTTCTACTTTATGAACAGATAAAAAAATGTGGCATATTCATTCAATGGAATACTATTCAGTTATAAAAAGTAATATAGTATCGATACATGCTGTAGTGTGGATGGACCTTGAAAACATGATGCAAAGTGAAAGAAGCTAATTACAAAAGATCACATATTATAAGACTCCATTTCTATGAAATGTCCATAGTGGGTAAATCCACAGAGACAGAAAGCAGATTAGTGGTGCCAGGGGTTACGGGGAGGAGGAAATGGTTGAGAGCCTCCTAATGGGTATGAATTTCTTCTTGGGATGATGAAAATATTCTGGAATAAGATAGTGCTGATGATTGCACAAATTTGTGAATATACTAAAAGCACTTCCATCCATCCCCATTGCCTTGCTCCTGGCTCAGCCCTCATAAGCACTGCATCTAGAACTGTGGCTGGGACTGAGTTTCACCTTATTCATGAGTGCAGTGGAGCCCAAACAGGCCAAGGCACTTGACCAAGGTCACCCATTTAGCAGTGATGCAGCTGGAACCAGAGCCCAGATCCCCACACCTCAGGGCCTTTAAGAGCCTATGCAACTTCCCTAGGAATTTAAGGCCTTGGAATGCTATTTGGAAAAAAACACATACTGGCTTCTTTGTCTACATTATCACCACCCTCATCTACTCCCATGAAGAAGCAAAATGCCACCATACCTAAAACAGTTAAAAGCCCCATGCCCACGCAACAGACACTGATAGTGAAGCTGGGAGGCTTGGCAACTTTTGCTCCCCAAAGTCCCCACGGGGTGCAAGGCATTGCCTGTGCCTCACTTTCTCCTCCCTGGTTACCCTCGTCCTTTCCTCCTCACTCTGTCCTCCTCTTTCTTCTCCTCTCCCCCTTTTGAGTTGTTTCAATCAGGTGGGGGTTCACTCCTCAAGTAATGGCAAATCAGGAGACCTCCCTGTAATGGGGTGAGCTGCCAGGGATCAGCCCTACAGGAGGAAAGTGACCCATGTCATAATATCACAGGTAATGTGGTACTTCAGACACTCTTGGTGACACATGAATTCTAAATGTCAGCTTAGTAGCTGTGAAGCAGTAAATGATTGTGTTCACTTGGAACGGACTCTTTCTGTAATAAAATTGTTCCTACCTCGGAAGCAAACCTTGCAGAGAAGCTGAACCTAAGTTGCCTGGTTTTATCACAGAACAGAATTTGAACAGAAGAATCTGCTACAACACAGGGACCGAACAGAGACACTGCACATAGAGGGTTCATGAAAAAATATTCGCTAATGTGATGTGTTTGGTAAGATCCACAAGGATCATTTTTAAGAGTATGAGCAAGGAGCCAAGTTTGAAAACAAAGAGCTTCTCCCACACCGCTTCTCCAAACTGTATTCTGTGAGGTGTCATTAGATGTTCTGAGGAGAAAAGCTTCCTGTGGCCAAAAGAGGTTAGGAAGAGGTTAACACTAAATACCCCTACAGGAGCCTCAAGAAGCACGCTGGAAGCCAAGAAGGTTTGTGGAGTCCTGCAGAAGAGCCCCACTCACACACACCTCCTGTTCTGAACACAGACCCCTTTCCACAGAACCCCCGTGTCAGCTGAAGGCACGAGAGCTCCATGGCGTGTCAGTGGGAAATGCCATGGCTGAGCCAAGGCACCCGGTGGGGTGGCGGTGGGGGGGGGCGGCCAGGAGCAGGTTGAGCTTCTCATGCTGGGGATGGTTGAACAGCAGTAGCAAGGAAGGGGTTTTGTAGACTCTGGGCTGACACACAAAGGTGGGGTGAGGAGGGTGGTGGGAGGACGCTCAGGGTTGTGGCCTGCCATGTGCCCCACCCCCCAGGGGGTTTATGTGGGAAGAGGGCTGGAGATGCTGCTCAGACTGGTTTTACAGCGGCAAGAGACCCACGCCGAGAGATGTGCGCTGGTGGGACGAGCAAGCTAGCAAGGAAGCCCCTAGCGTGGGCAGGCCCTCCCTCTCCCCAGGGCCTGCAGTGGCTCCCCGGCAGCAGAGGAAGGAGAAGGGAGGAGAGGAGCTCAGTGCCCTGCCAGGCAGGCTACCATTCCCATTCATAGCACGCCCCCAGCCAGCCGCGGGGCTGGACACCAGTGCTGAGACGGGGCACTTCATTCACCTATGCCACGTTCGTCAGGAGAGAGGAAGAGCAGAGGCATGAGGGAGACAGTGAGGCAGACAGTGCACCAGCCCACACCCGGAAGCCCAGGGCTCCAGCACTCAGCTCAGGACGGCTTTTTCCGGCCCTGGATGCAGCTGCTTCATCACCCCCGCCCCCCGCCCCAGCTGTGCCTGTCCACCATCTGCCTGACCCACTGCTCCCGGGGCTTGGGTGTGCCTCTCCATGAGTCCCATCTCGCCCCGAAGAACAGGTACCAACTTCGGAGGGGTTGCCTCCCGGGTGAAATCCCAATGTTTCAGTATCTGATTGCTCTCTACAGCTGACCAAATGTGATTTTGGTTGAGAGAGAAAAATGAACTCACTAAAAGAAGGCAGCTCAAATGAAGCTAACGTCAAAGACAAAGCCGGGGCACAATGCCTGAGTGGGTGGGGGCTCAGCCCTGCAGCCTAGGTTGTCTGGGGCTTTCAGTAAAGGTGACAAAGGACAGGATTTTGTTTATTCCTACAGACATATACATGCTTATACATACAGTATATGTGTACATACAGACATGCATACATATGACATGTGCACATATATCAGGGAGTCGGATGCTGAGATTGGAAAATAGGGTCACCATGCTCAGATAACCTGCAAGGAAGAAACAGTGACTAAACATGGGAGTTGGGGGGACAGAACCCCTCCGAAGAGCTGAATGGGGGAGCCAGTCCTGTGGAAAGGAGGGGGGCAAGAGGGCACCTGCAAGCATCACAGATGGAAGGCACTGCAGAGATGGGTCCCTCCGTAGGCCCAGGAGGGTGCTTTAAAAACTGCATGGGGCTGGGGGTTCAGGGATATGGGGTCTGGGGGACATGATAACCCCATTGGTAGGGCACACCAGAAACCCTTCAGAGGAGAAAATAATAACAGAGAGGGAAGAAAGAGAGAAAGGAGAAAGGAGAGGGGAGAGACAAGTGGTGTTGTCCCCAGAGTGGGCTGCAGAATGAACCCACTGCTCTCCGCACTGGACACCAAGGGCTCGTGAGCTATTCCCATGAAGCCTGCTCTCTGTCCCTTTCACCTGCCGCCAGGCCCCTCGGGCCTGTGATCTCTTGCTTGTTGGCCCCCTCTCCTGTATGCCTTCCTTGTCCAGGGACTTCTCATGAAAAAGACTCTCTCCAAAGATACCCTGGGCACCAAGTGGCACCTGGGGCCCATCTGTGTAACCAGAATGCCTCCCAGCCAGCATTGGCTCCTTCCCGGGTCCCCACCTCACCGGCTCCCGGGATCCAAGGCAGCAGGAAGGATGTAGCCAAGCTGTACGTGGGGTCTGATGGTTTCTCCAACATACCCAGTAACCACTTTGTCAGGAATCACTGAGCAGGCCCCGAGGGGATTCTCCGTCTTGTCCCTCTGCTTAAGTGGATGTCCTTCTCCCAGCATACCTGGGTGGGTAGTGAGCAGAGCTGAGGAGGGGCAGGTTGCTCTGGGTCTGCACTTGGGCGGGAATGCACTCAGCCGGGCACCCCTTGGGGCTCATGTCCTCTCTCCCCTCCCCTACTCCTCAGGCTCCTTGCTTGCAAATAGCCCTGCTTCCAGAGCCAAGCCCCCGGCCACACAGCCACCGCCCCCTCCCCACCATCTGTCTTTGAGGGCTCCAAGAAACCCAAGCAGCTCTGTGTGGCAAATGCATTTGGAAGCATGAAATCTGTTGGAAATCTAATGAGACCAGAGTCGAATAGAAAGGCAAAATTTAACTTCTTTCTCCCAGCCCTGGATTTAACGTTGCCATCCCATGTCTGCCTTGTTGTAGTCCTGCCTTTGCTCGGGAGGGCCCCAGGGCACAGTCAGCACACCTGAGTTAGTCTCCACACCAGCTCCGACCCTTATGGGCAAATCTGCTACCTCCAGGGTAAAACACAGAGCATCGCCTCAGCTCTGCCCATGACAGGTCCTTCCAGAGGCTCTAGAGTTCACGTGCCTGCCGAGGAGGACGCATTCCGGGAAGAGCCTAGCAGGGCCGCTCTGTCTAAAGGAATGACAGGCGTGTTACGAGTCTGCAGAGCTCCTTCAGCCTGGGAGGCAGAGGTGGCCCAGGGGCTAAGCAGGCCTACAAGGCGCACTAGCGCTGCCCGAGGGAGCCTCACCCCTCCTGCATGCAGTGGTGGGCACCCACCCTGTGGGGGCTTCGGAGGCCGAAGGACGCAGCTCTGCGAGCAGCCTGATGCTCTATACTGATATACAAGTTCTCTGGTACTACGATTACTTGGTATGGTGGCCTGGGCTCCTTCTCTGGGGGGGGGGGGGGGGGGGGGGGGGGGGGTCTGATCGGGGGGCTGTTGGTCCTAAAATGGGGGAGATGGAAGAGATGGGCCAGGCCATAGGGGGTGTGAGGGCAAACCCCAAGTGGACGAGCTCCTACGGAAGCACCGTGTGTTTCCTGCTTCCCGATCCTCCGGGCCACAAGACAGGGGCACAAATGGGGATAGAGAGAGACTCCCTATAGGCAGGGGGGAAATGAGGCCCGCTTTCACACCTGGGCTGTGGAGGCCTCACCATAGAAGTGACAGCAGCCATCTCTGATGGCACCTCCCAAGTGTCAGGCTGGTGCCAGGCCTTGATTGCATGGACCCGTTCATCCTCAGAGTTGGGCTCTGCCACTTGTTAACTGAAAGGTCATCATGGACAAGTCCCAGCCGCCTAATCTCCTCGAACATTCTCATCTTTAAAAAATGGGAGGCATCGTATCAATTCCATATGGCTGCTTCAGAAACAACCAGGCAGCACTTAGCACAGGGCTTGGCCCATGGGACGGCTCACTAGACGTGAGCCAGTATTATGATCGAGTCTTTCCGAAATATGCACCCCAAAAGGCAGACGAGATGTAGGTGCAATATGTTCTTTGAAGCGTTATGCATAGTCATTTTAGGAAAAGCAGATTCAAACCAAATGTCCAACATTATGGAAATTGTTTTGTATAGGATATTATACCCAAAGGTAGACAGCCAAATGGACAGCCATTAAAAATAAGGTTCATGATTTTTTATATCAAAATGCTTAGGCTAGATGGTTAGGCACAAAAGGATAATAAACGACAAAGAGAGGCTACAAGTTAAAGTAAATACACCAAAATATTAACAGAATTATGGGTACTATTTTGCCTACTCCTTTATTATGTTTAGGTTCTTAAATTTTTGACAGTAGGCATCTGTTAATTACATATTTAAAAAATCTTAATTTACTTGAGTAAAAATAAAAATTGAGAGCCAGAAAAATATTATGTAGAATGTAAGGCATAAGGAGCTATATGGCAATGGGGAGCATAAGGACAAATGGACGCCTTTGGAAGGAAGCATCTCTAAAATCAGGAAAATACCCAGAAAGGAAAAGATAAACCCATGCAGAGAAAAAGAAAATTGAATCTATAATAAATTTGAGTTTATAAGGAATAAATATGCAGTGTTTGTGGAAATTGTGTTGATCTGGAAAAAAGAACGATAAATATGTATACGATGTAAATCTTTTATGATAAATCTGTGAAGACCCGATGAGCTAACAACATCCATGCTAGCTGGTGCTGTGCGAAATCCACGACTCCCTGCAGATGATCAGGGTGCTCGCTGCAACAATGGCAAGTTCAGCTGGCCATGCTCTGAGTGCTTGTCCTCCTTCACCTGTGTGTGAAGGCACGATGCCCTCCAGGGCAGAGGGAAGCAGAGGCTCAGCTCATAGCACTCCCACCCTGAGCCCTCCTACGATCTGCCCAGAGCTCCCTGAATTTTCCTCTCCAGCCCTGGCTTTCCACATCTTCCAGAAAGACCACCCTGCTTCAGTTCTAAGTCAAGCCCCCCCGCCCCCTCCTCTGGAAATGATCCAGGATTTAAGAGCTCAAGATGGAAAAGAAATGATCATTTACTGGAAACAACTTTTGCGCTAGGTGCGGTGCAGAGAACTGGAGGCCCAACAGGGAATGGGACAGGTGTAGTCTCCCTGAGGTTAAATTAATACCGAGGCACCAGGTGCCAGGCCAGACCCAGAGCAGGTGCCTCAGGCCTTGAATGAATAAGCGGGATAACTTAAACATTATTTTATCCACTGGTTCTCCAAAGAAACAGAACCAAGGTTCTGTAGGGTGTGTGTGTGTGTGTGTGTGTGTGTGTGTGTGTGTGTGTGTGTGTGTGTGTGTGTGTGTGTGTGTGTGTGTGTGTGTAGCGATAGAGAGAGATTTTTTAAGGAATTGACTCATACAATTATAGAGTCTGGCAAATCCAAAATCTGGAAGACAGGTCACAGGCTAAAGACCTAGGAAAGAGTTGCACCTCGAGTACAGAAACAGTCTACTAGCATAATTCCCTCTTCCTTGGGAGATGTCAGTCTTTTTTTTTTTAATTAAGCTCTTCAACTGATTGGATGAGGTCCACCCACACAATGGAGGGTAACCTGCATTACTCAAAGTCTACTGATTTAAATGATAATTTCATCTAAAAAAATACTTTCACAGAAACATTTAGAATAATGTTTGACCAAACACCCAGATCCCGTGGCCTAACCAAGTTGATGTAATAAACTAACCATCACACCAACCTTACTCTTTCACCGATAAGAAAAAAAAGAAAGAAAGAAAAGAAACAGGTCCTTGGAGACCACAGGACTTGCCTATACAGAACTGACAGAGCCTAAACTTGAATTCAACCATATGCCTAAGCAATTTCTCTTTTCCACCCTTCTTAAATAAAAGCAAATTTTCTGCCTTTTTCTTTCTTTAACCAGGCTTTCCCTCATAAAAGCAAATTTTCTGCCTTTTTCTTTCTTTAACCAGCCTTTCCCTCCATAGAAGCCTGATTTCCAGTTTATTCAAACTTAGAGACCATCTATCATTCTGACACATTTTCCAGAATCTCTAAAAATATTCAATCAACACACAGCAGAAAAGCGTGCACTGCTCATCAGCCCCATCCCGTGAGTCTGGTTCAGCCTCTGACCTGTGGTGTTTTTACATCTCCCCAGTCTGATATCTGCTGTGACCAGGGCTGAATATTGACCGGCTCTCTCTGCAAGGATCTGGAATTTTTTTTTTCCTAAAGCCTCCAACAGGACCAATTCCTGCCTGCCTCAGACAGATTAACTCTGTTCTGGCAAGGGGTTGTGCTAAACTATTAGGTTGATCTGTATGAAACTGCTGATATTTGACCTACAGAAATAGCATTTTCATATAGTTCAAGAAAAAAATGAGCTCATCTTTTCCTGGTCAGACCTCACCTTCCTCAGTGTCCTGTTTTCTGTGGAAAGAGAATCTCCGCTCCCTCGGTGGATGGGAATGAAAGATGCTGTTATTAAAAACAATCTAAAGTGATCTGAGAAGTGACAGCATCTCTTAGAGCAATGAGGTAATGCATCCAGCCTGCCTTCTCTGCCGTTTAACTTCCTGACAGGAGGCACAGAACGTGAACAAATTGATTGTCCTGTACAAAGTCAAGTAAATAAATAGCAATGCTTAATGCAATCATTTTCCATATTGCCTCATCAAAACCCACGCAGCCAAGCCATTTATGAATTACATAGGCCCCTACCGTTGTTGTCTTTCAGCATGTTGCTCTCAAAGATGCCTGAGGGTGGGGAAAATAGGAGAGCAGGTGCTAATCAATCTTGAGGCTACGATCAGAAATGATTTAGAAAGATGACAGCCTGCTTGAGCCATTCCTAAATTTCCAAGAGGAAACCTCCAAGGGACTAAGTCATTAATACAGAGGTAGGAAGGAGGTTGGGGGGAGGGGGTTATTATTAGAGAATAACTACCTTGGTGCCTTTGTCCTGCTTTAGGTTTGCAAAGAAAAAATAAACTCTGGGGAAGAAGTGAAGATGATTAAGGACCCAGGCCAAGAGTAAGGGTAGGCTAGAATGAAATGATCCTTGCAATCTTGCATCTAGCTTGTTGAATTTCTTACTTCCCTTCCCTCTGGCCATTCTCAAAAGGAGGATAACAGAGCCCAGAAAATCAGGGATAGAAGGATTCTTACATACGGTAGTGGACACTTGACTTATTCCATCAGCAGCTAGGATGGATCAGAGGCTCTGAGGAGATATTCTTGAAGGAGGTGAGGCCCACAGCGGCAAGGAGCAGAAACCATGTCCTAGTAATTAAAGGCCACTTACCCTCCCATGTGGAAAGGATGCACCCCCGGAAGATCGTGCCCACAATGTTATTAGGCTGTGGTATGATGACACAAATATGAAAATGCCAGTATGTTTCAATAAAGATAAATTCGTTTTCATCAAAAGGATTGTCCTTTATTGTTCTATCCTTGCCACTTTGGGGGGTGGGGATTAAGGTGTCTTCTCTTTTACAGAATCAACAATGGCTGTAGATGGTCATTATAGTTCAGTGGCTTCATAAGGGGGTCATAGCTAACTCCAAGTTTAGGCTATAAAGTCAACACCTAAGGCAAAAGCCCCTTGTAGCAGCCAGCATGACAGCCATGCATACATGATAGCTTGTCTGCATTCCTGTAACCTTCCCTCTAATTTCTTCTGTCAGTTTGAATGCAGAACACCCACTGCACTTCAGCTCACACTCACATTGGTCTGTGACTATTAAAAGGTAAGGGGGAGGCAGGCTTCACTCCCAGGGTGAGGCCCCTCAGGCTGCTTATCCGAGGGTACCATTAGAAGCTCACAGCAGAACAACACTGTGGACTCGGGCCCATTCAGCTTTTGTTCCATTTCAGGTTTCCAACCAGGAGGAAGACTTGGAACACAGAGTTCAAAGGTCTGGAATTTAGTCCATGAGCCCTGAATTTCTCACAGGCAGGAGGCATGGCTTAGTCACTTCTGTCCCCACATAGAACCATGCACAAAGTTGGTGTGCAGGACTGTTTGATCAATGAATGAATGAATGAACAGCCACATGCTTACTCCTCTCTGATCACATGCTGTGGGTTTAGTAACCAAGCCCACGGGGAAGGAAGTAGGAGTGACCTGACTTTGTGCCTCTTCACAAAGCTGGAAGAAGCAGAAGCCACAGGAGTCCCATAATCAAGGACCCCTCAGCCTTGCTGTGGAGGCTGTGGACCCCCGGACAATAGGACTAGCTCCCAGTATGAGTGTGCCCATGGTGGAGTTGTGGGCGTGAAGACTTGGCTACCATACCTCCTTATTCCCTACAGCACCTGCTTCAAACCTAAATTCATGGGCCCTTAGTGAGAGGAGAGACTTTCTAAGACTTGACAAAGGACAGACTAAGGAAGGCATCCCTCCCCTCTTCCCCTGAGACTTCAGTCTGCAGTCATACCTGCCCTCCCTAGCACCCTTGCCCTTGCCCTCCACCGACCCCTAGAGAGAACAATCTTAAGTTTCCCCATGCTCCCTCTTAAAGCCATCATCCCTCTGTGTAGCTCTTCCCTTTGCTGATACAGTCTGGTATCTGCCATCTCCATGTATTAACTCCCTCAAATACCCATCTCCCATCTAGAGCAGCGTTCTCAACTGATGCTTGGGGCCAAATAATTATTTGTTTTGGGGGGCTGTCCCGTGCCTTGAAGAATGTTCGACAGCGTCATCTTTACCACTATCTGCCTGTACACCCTCCAGTTTTGACAATCAAAAGCCAAACGCCCCCCTAGGGGGAAAAGGGGGAAAAATTGCCCCTGTTTGAGAACCATGGGTCTAGAGTAAGAAGAGGCTGCCATGGGGTGTGAATAAATGTTTGTTAAGGGAAGGAACAAATGAACAGAGGAATGACTAAATGAATGAATCAATTGATCAATCAATGCACGGGAGAAGAAGCATACTGCCCCCCGGGGAGCTCTGGGTCCATAAGCTGAGAGCTACAGGTAGAGAAGCAGTTAATAGGTCAGCCAGTCCTACTGAGACCCTGAATCCTCAACGGGCTTTTGCTGACTGTGCAGTTTGATGCATTTCCAATTAACAAGACTTGCAGATGCCAATGGACCTTCAATAGGGTCACAGGAATGGGGCCTCTGATAAGCTGGGCTGCAGAGTGTGACACAGGGAAGCTCAGGCACCTGTCTGCCAAGGCGCTGATTCATTTTCTTTGTCAAGTTTGCAATTTGGAATGACAGTTTCTCACCTTCTGTTTCCCCAGCTGCCATTTGCAAAGGTTACTTGCTCGAATTTGCTAGGCATTTCTCCTCCTTTGACCTCTCTCTAAGCTCTCACTTCTCTTCCTCTCTCTCTGTCTCCCTCCATCAGGGTCTTTTTTTGGAGTTGACTAGACTGTTGGAGGAGATCCCTCACTGAGGTAGGACCAGTGAATTTGTGTCATTAAAGGTCAGCAGACTTCCATCAGGAAGGGAGAAGGAAACAGAAGGCTGAGGGGCCTGGCCACACACTGCCCCTCCTTGGCTCTCTCCAATTCAAACACACTCCTCATCCCAGGCTCAGGGCCACAGAATGTGAGCAAAGGCTGGGGCTGTGGACAAGGAAATAGTTCGGTAAGATGTAAAATAGTCTAGGCTTTCTTGTCCTTTAAGCTACGAATAGGTCCTGCTTGGTGAGTGTCTAAGCATTGCCAAGCATTTTAAGATTATGATCTCATGTAATCTGTCAGCAACCTTATGAAGTAAGGGTTCTATCCTTCATTTTACAGGAGAACAAAAGGGATTTAAAAGTTCTCAAATTTAAGAGTGCATCAGAATCACCTGGAGGACTTGTTAAAACACAGATCGCTGGGCCCCACCTCCAGAGTTTCTGATCCAGTAGGTCTGGGCTAGGGCCTAAGAATTTGTATTTCTCAATTGGACGATTCATGCCTTAGACTAGAAATCTAGTAACTTACTCAAATCATACATTTGCCAAGGGCAGATATGTATGGGAACCAAGTCTCTTGGATTGTGGAGGCTGAGGTCATAACCTGGCATCATTTCAGGTAGCCCTGTGGGCCAACAGACCCCATTTTTATAGATGGAGAGACAATCTAACACTCATTATGCTGTTCATTAAATATTTACCAAACTTCTATCACATGCTCTGCCATGTGTGAGCTGCTGGGATGCACACAAAAATAGGAAGCTGTCCTCCATGAGCTTACACGTCCAAAGAGGGAGAGGGGCACACACCCCCATAATTATAATAAAGTGTAGGCAGAGATATTGCTCAGAAAGAACAAAGCATTTGTTAGAGGAGTGATTCTCATTTTTTTTTTTTTTTGGTCCCAGGGCCCCTTTATATTCTTAAAAATTATTGAGAACCCCAATAATAAATTCATAGCATGTTCACACAAATAACAGATTTTTATCAAAAAAAAAAATAACCACATTTTCAGAAAAGGTAAAAAGGCTGGCCTTGCTTTATGGTTTTTGCAAATCTCTTTATATTTGGCTCAACAGAAGATAGCTGGATCCTCACTTCTGCTTCTGCATTCAGTATGATATAATATGTCATTTTGATTGACGTATATGAAGAAAATTGATAAAAGAGAAAAAGGGAAAAAAAAGGAAAAAAGGCAAAGAGAAATCATTGTTGTAGCCTTTTTGGATAACTGGGGATATTCTTCTGTGATACTACACTACAACTCAATAAGTTTAGCTACAATGTGTAATCTTAAACCTGATAAATGAAAATTTTGCATTCACACTGCATTAAAATACATTCATCTATTTTGAATTTTCAAAGGAAATTTTACCTATGCTTGATTTAGTCACATCACATATTGGTCATTTGGCAAATTTCAGTATAATGAGTTATGAAGATCTTCCAAATGTTGACGCATTACATCATACAGTATCAAAAAACTATCATCATTAATATCCCTCTTTAAAAATGGGAAGCTCTCAAATTCTCTAAAACTCTAATTTACTTAAAAGCTCAAATTTTATCATTAGCAATCCATACCTTCAGTGGTTTTCATTGGAATGGTAAGCTCACTCCTCTTAATTTTCAATGCAATATCTGCCAAATATCCAAGTCTAAAAAGCTGATAATTTGTGTGTCTGACGTTATTGCAACTGAAAATGATGTTCCTTGAAAAAAGTGGCTAGTTTGGGGTGTCTGGGTGGCTCAGTAGGTTAAGCATCCGACTCTTGGTTTCAGCTCAGGTTGTGGTCTCAGGCTCGTGGGATCGAGCCCTGCATGGAGCCCTGCATCATGCTCTGCGGTCAGTGGGGAGTCTGCTTGAAGATTCTCTCTCTCTGTCCCTCCCCCCACTCATTAGCTCACGTGTGTACATGTTCTTTCTCTCGTAAATAAATCATAAAAAAAAAAGAAAAAGACAAAAGTGGCTAGTTCAGCTTACAACTCAAATAACCACATGAGTGATTTTCTTTGAGACAACGATAATACTTCAGGATGCAGCAGAAGCATTTTATTTGAACTTAACCATTTTGCCCCACAGAATGTTAAAAAGACATGTACTCAAGATCAAGATGTAAATAAATTACCAATATTTTTACTGCTTCATCAAGGACATTCTTAAGTGAAACGGGCATCGTTTTTTTCTGGGGGAGGGTGTTTTGGCTTGTTTTTCTGAGTGCTTGTTGGTAAAGGACAGAATGACTACTAGTACACTTTGGTGCCACTGTTTTAATGCTTGCTTGGGCAAGAATTAAAAATATCAGCTTCAGGGCGCCTGGGTGGCTCAGATGGTTAAGCGTCTGCCTTCGGCTCAGGTCATGATCTCAGGGTCCTGGGATCGAGTCCCGCATTGGGCTCCCTGCTCCTTGGGAGCCTGCTTCTCCCTCTGCCTCTCTCTCTCTCTCTGTCTCTCATGAATAAATAAATAAAATTAAAAAAAAATATATCAGCTTCAGTCAGGTAGACCCAATTTTTACCCACCATCCATGCAAATATCAACACAGTGAAATAAGCAAGTGGCATGTAAATTTCATTATGAAGATAGCTCTGGCCTTGAAGACCTTCTAAAAGGACCCTCTACAGGGGTCCATGGAACACACTTTGAGAACCTCTGTACCACAGCAGCATCAAATTCCTCAGCATTTCTCAAACATCTCCTAAACACCCACCTATCTTGTTCATACTCAGCCTTGCCTCTGAGATGCCTCAAAAGATGAAGCACATCAAGGAAAGAACACACGAACGTGAAAATGTAGGGGAAAACATTTCAGGAAAGACACAGTCCATACTGCAATGCAGGCAGTAAGCATATAGTTGAATTAAGCAGGCAGCTTAATTTAGCTCAAAAGGCATCACTTTAAAAACAACCAAATGTGTTAAGACATTACAGACCCAATTAATATGTTTTCTAATAATAATCAGCACCATTTGTTAAATATTTACTAAGGGAAGACACTGTGTTAAGACCTTTGCCTATGTTATCCTGTCTGATCTTTCCAACAATCCTATGAAACAAATATAATTACCTCCATTTATAGGCCAGGAAGCTGAGATTCAGGGAGGTGAAGTGATGCGCCCCATACTGAACAGTAGTAAGTAAGAAAGCCGAACTGCGATTATGAAGTCGGTTCTGTCTGACCAGGAAGCTGGTGTTCTTAGCCCCTCAGCTCTGCAGTCGCTTGGGCACGGCTGAGCACAGGGCTGAGCTGAAGTTACTCAGTTGCTTGCCGGGGGCAAGATGCTGACCTGCATCCACGGGGACTGTCCCTCAGGGCAGATGCAGGCACAGCCCAGCTCGGCCACCAAGAAGACTCCCATTCCCTTCACATGGTACCGCGGTAATGACAGTGGCCAGCTTGCCACCAAACACAGGGCTCCCCACCACACTTGTATACAGTGTATGCATACACAGAAACGTCTGCCCCTTGACATCCTGGGGAACTGCAGCTAATTAGGCAACAAATATAGCAGACCTCTTTTTCTAAAATTAGGGGTTTGAAAGTGAGATGAATTCAGTTTTAATCTCCTGATAAATTCACTACTCAGGACATATATTACACAAAATCTACCTCGCCAATCTGTGACTGTCCTACTCACTCTCAGGTGGGTCTTCACCCTCCACCCCGAGCCAAAGGCTACCTGGGAAAAGTGGAGTCCTGGCGACACCCCATGGGCAGGCTGGCATGGGCTCATGGGGAAGCCGACATGTCTTGTTCTCAGTGCTCCCCACTTCACTGGACTCCTCCTGCCCTGGGCTTTGGTTAACGTGCAGGTCAGCCTCTCTCCTGCTTCTTCCTCCATTGGTACTAACTCAGGAAAGGACCTGTGGAGCACAGTCTGAGGTACAGGGACCAACCAGCCTCAAGACGTCATGCATACTGGGGCAAAAGGCTTCCACCAAAGGAATGCATCTTGGGAATTTCCGGTGTGGAGATGGAGCAGGAATGGATGGAGCATGGTAGAGAACAGGGAGTCCTCAGGGCGTCCCAAACCAGGCAGATGGCCTGGAGACAGATGCCCCCCAGACAGGGAGGTCAAAGGAGAAGGTGTGGAGGGGCAAAGGGAGGAAAGGAGGAGAGCTGACGCCAGGAGTGTCTCCATCCCAGATCTTGGCCCCGGGGAGGCCCAGGTGCATAAGCATGCCTCGAGGGTTTCACATTCTGAGAGAGAGATTTGTGCCCGACCCAGAGCCCCGTTCTAGCCTTGATTAAACTTGAGCCTGGTTCACTAACAGTTAACACATAAGAGAGAAAAGTACCTAACTGTCTTTAGGGGCTCAGATATTCTATATTCCTTTTGAACTGAGAGTAGGATATAAACAAGAAAATAAAATGGGAGAAGTCAACTTCTTTATCTCCAATTCAATAGTCTAGCATTTGCTGTTTGGCATGGAGAGCTATTAATACGCTTAAAGATAGGGCATTAGGGAATGAGTCATGAGGCTTCTCTAGATCAGCTGAAGAATGCCCTTGCTGTTGGGACAGACCAGATAATAAGGCACACCTTGCCTACCTGGGGCCACTGACCTTGGTGCAAGTGAATTTCTTGAGAGCAAACAGTCAGCCCAGTGAAGGCTGCCTTGCAGACTCAGCAAACCTCAGGTCAGTGTGCAAGACCTGACCACCACTGTGGGTGGTGTAGTCCTCAGGAAGGACTGATTCTATTGGATTTACCAATAGAATACAGGATGCCTACCCAGTTGAATCTGAATTTCGGTAATTTTTATTTTTGGTGTAAGTACATCCCAAATATTGCATAGGACATGCACTGAAAAATCATTCTTTGTTGAGAAGTCCATTTGGGACATACTTATACTAAAAAGCTAATCATTGCTTATTTGAAATTTGAATTTAGGTGGGTGTTCTGTATTTTGTCTGGCTACCCTATCCTCATGGTCTCAAATCTTAGGCTGCAAATTTTCACCTTCTTGCTCATGATGCCTGGTGGTCTGGAGCTTCCTCTCCATTTTCAGAAGGGTGGCCTTGTTCAAGGCTGGGAGGGGAGGCTAGGACCATGGGGTTCTTCATGAAAGACTAGTTGGAAGACTTGCATTTGAAAAACTCCGTTTGAGGAAGTGGCTCTACACGAAGGCAAAGAACCCAGCAACACAGCTCACATTTCCATGGGCCACAGAAGGCTCCCCCAGCCCCTCGCGCTTCTCAACATCCCAGCAGTTCCGGGCCATGCAAGTAAACTCCAGGAGTATCCAGGGGAGGGATGGAAATGAGAGGGCTGGGAGCTATTCTTTTCAGGGCAGAAACAAGAAGGGAGGAAATTGTAATTGTGGCTCCAGAGTTTTAAGTAATTCAACCAACACACCCACCACGAGATGTTGAAGAGTGGATGCAACCTTCCCCTCCTGGTTGACAGAAACCCAGGGAAGGGGCCCTAGGCAGTGGAATATATCCCTTACCAGCAAGGAACATTTTGCCACAAAAGAAAATCCCTTCTGAGGGGATTCATTAAATAAAGTCCAGGCTGAGCCTTTCCTAAGGGGCTCCGGGCCTTCTGCAGCTGGATGCTCCCTAATCCCCATAAAATTCCAATGCAGTAAGAAGGGGAAGGAATTATAGATGTAAAATTGTTATCAGGAGGATTCAGGCGGATTTCTCCTCGTCCACTTCCTCTATCTCTTCCTCCTCCTTGTTAAACTGTTAAGAATAATGCCTGGCGCACAGAGTGCTTTACAGTTTAGAAAAAGCTTTCTGGGCATTACCTTTAAGGTTGGACAGAGCAGTGACCTGCTTGGGCTCTTCATAGCTCCTTCTTCAGTGCTCCTTACAGCCACGTTCGTTGGCCTGAACACCCTCATCCTCTGCCACCCCCATGTATGTGCGTGTGCGTGTGTGTGCACACGTGTGTGCACAGCACATGGGCATGCCCATAGATGCAGATGTGTCTCATCCATATACCCTGCGTGGTTCCCATGCTCCTTGCAGGTTGGCACATGGGCCTCCAGCTCACCAAATACCCCCACCCCCCAGGACTCAGTGTCTTTGAGTAGCCCTTCCCCACTAGCACTGCAGGTCCCGAAAAGGGCAAGCCAGGTGGCTCTCAGGACATCACAGTGCATGTGGGGGAGCCATTCCTCAGGCACCCCTGCCTGAGAGAATTCTGGTTTACTGAAAAAAGTTGAAAGGATAGCTTGGATTTATGGCACCCTTACTACACACCAGGCCCTTTTCACCTTACTATGGCGAATGCTTCACAATTCTGCGAGGAAAGGAGTGTTGTCCCAGCTTTAGAGGTGTTGGAACTAGGATTCAGAGATGATCAGCCTTTGCCCAAGGGCACACAGCCAGAAAGTGGCAGGGCTGGGATTCGAACCCAGAAAGACGGACTCCAAGCTCATACTTTTATTATGTGTGAAGTTTTTGTGGGTCAGGAATTCAGGGAGTGGTGGGGTGATTCTTGAGCTCCATGTGACACTGAGCAGCATCCCTCAGTGGTATCCAGCAGGTGGCTGGACCGAGCTGGAGGCTCCAAGATGGCTTCACCCACCTGCTGGCAGCTTGGTGGGGCTGGCTGGTGGGCTGCACTCAGCTGGGCCCATCTCCCTCAGCCTGTGGTGTCAGGGCTTCTCCACGTACTCTCACTGGCAGGGGAGCTAGACTGTTATATGGCAGCTCAGGGCACCAAGAGACCAAGAAGGAAGCAGCACATGCTCTTAAAAGCAAGGTCTGGAAGTGGCAAAGTGTAGCTCTTGCCACACTCTATTGGCCAAAGTAGTGACGGGACAGCCCAGATTCAAGGGGAGGGTAAATAGCTCCCATCTCTACATGGGACAAGTGTCTAAGGATTTGCTGCCATTTCTATTCCACCGCAGGTGACAAGTAAACCCACAGATGTTACGTAAGCTGGGGCCTGGCTAGGCTACCACACTGGAGCTACCAATGGCCAACACGCCCCTCACATCTATCCTGGTAATGGTGATGGGAGGAGCATGCTTTCACAAAGGGGTCACACCAGAGCTCTATGATAGGACCAGATGTTCCTGGGGCTCAGGCTGGGGGATCTGGTGAGTGTAGACAATGGTAATGACAATAAAGGAGTGGGGCCTGGTAAGGGGACACCAGGAAAGTATTCCAACACTAACTGCAGAATTCCTGTCACTTTTCTGCAGAAATCATCTGACCAGTCAAAGGCTAAGGAAACAGAGCAAATGTGGCCTGATGAAATCCACCATTCACCCAACACAGATTAATCAGTACCCACTCCATGCTGACATGAAAATCCACATTTCAACCTTGTATCTCTTGGCTCGCTCAGTAATGAGACTGTTGTCCAAAGTGAAGATGAGATACAATGCCAAACTGTAGCTGGTTCATTCCCTCCTCTTCAAGCAAGGAGTGCAAAATACCCACTCTACACAAGTCAGCACTGATGACGGCTGAGCAATGGATGAGATGCAGACGCTCTCCCTGGCCATATGCAAGGCACCTAAATGCTCTGAATGTCAGTCTCCCCTTACATAAAATGGACTTGGGCTACATGATTTCTAAATCCTTTCCAACATTTTGACATTAGGAACTAGTGCCAATGACCTTTAAAAGCCAGATTCATGCAAAACCACCATTTTCTCCCTTACGTACTAACGAGTGCTTCTCGGCATATTCATCTTCAAGGGATATCACCTCAAGGGGCTGAACCCTCTCTAGTTTTTAAGGCCAAGACTATGAAGAATTCTACCAAATGTTCCCAGAGGCCAGAGTCTTATCTCACTATTCATCCCGTTTCATGGAGATTTGAAACAAAGAGCCAACTTTTATTCTTCAGTGTGCATCTGGGGTAAGGAGATTGAGTTTCAGAATGATTCGCTGCACCGAAAATCCTCTCTTTTGCTTCCAGGCCAGAGCCTGGAGCGGATACTCCAGATCCTTGGTAACATGCTAATTCTCTCATTCAGGGGCCTGGTGTGAGGTTGGTGGCATCCCAGGTCAGGATGCAACCCCATGCCTTGAGAATGTCTGATTATAGAATAACCACCCATTCATCTTCTGGGAGTCCAGTTACCATCCCAAGGCTCCAGTCCTGCCCATTTGGCATGGCATTCCACTGCCTGAATCAACCAAGGGAGCAGAAGGCTATGTTTATGGCTACATCACGATTGCTCATCAAGCCTGGTGCCCACTTTTGTAAACCTCTGCAGCTTCGGATCCCAGCCACTTCAGTCCATTGCTATACCCTCCTCCAGATCCCAACTGTGGAGTCCACTTTTGGATTTCCTGAACTGGCTGCCTGTCATCAGCAAAACCTCTGATTCTAGAATTTCCTAAATAGGCCCAAGTTCCCCACTGACCAGAGAGGTTAAGGCACCCCTAACAGTGACACTGTCATAGTTGCTGAGTTAGGAGGACCCCCTCCATCTAAGGGCGGGGGCTAATATTGGGTAAAGATGGCTACACCTAAGATGTTCAAGCCTATAGGGGACACATCTCAGGGCACAATAATCTGTACACTGCAGGGTACCCACACGGTAGACGTGGCACAGAATAAGAAAATGGCGAGGAGCTCCTGACCTCACAGGCATTGAGCTTTTCCCCCAACTCCATTGTAGCCAGTTTGGACAGGTGACAGGTGTGTGCCAATTCCCACTTCCTTGATTAATTCCTTCCCTATCCAATTCAAGCAAGCCCTAGCAGCTTGGTTGGACTGGTCCCAGCCTTTCTTGGCACTCCCCACCCTCCACCCCCTTTATGTATAACATGGACCTGAGGCTCTGATCCTCCAGAGGCAGTCTCCACCAGCCTCCCCATACTATTCATGCCAATGGCTTGGCCTGCCTTCCCCAGCCAACAGTGGGCTCCTGGGGGTTAGGAGTAGCTTCTTGTCTGTGGCCTCAGCATTTAGTCCAGAGCCTGGTAGCCACTGGAGGGTACTCAGTGGATATATGTGGAATTAGTGAGAGGATGGAGATGGGTGGCCAGATGGAGAGATAAATGAATGTTAGTTCTTAATGGGATTTCCATGCACCCATGCCCCTCCTTTCCTCAAATCCATGGACCCGACCAGACCAAATACTTTGACAAATCCCATGCACCAACTTCCCTAGGGACCAATTTTCTCTTCTTTGTGTCACAGCAGAGTTCTGGCATGTTGCCCAGTCCTCCACCTGGGCCAGTCATCTGACCTTTGCCACAAGCAAATATGTTTTAGAATGACCAATGACTCATGCAAAATGCAAGGACGTCTGTGGACACAGGAGATGCCGAGATAGTACTTCAGGGCCGATGGACATCAGGCCTCTAGCTGATCCAGCTTTTCCCAGCAACAGGAACCAGGCCCATGAGATACATATGAGAGCAGATGTGGGGTTAGCAGGACAGTCCCGAGTGGGAGACCATGCTCAAATGCAGAACCTGCTGGATTTCAACCACCTTCTTGAATTACCCAAGGATGTGCTCCCTAGAATCTACTTTAAGAATAAAGCACCCTCTAATTGAAGGCAATTCCCTTTCCCAGGCCCATTTACCATTGCATGGAATTATTGTAAATACTGGCTTGGAATAAGAGACTTTTCTTTTTTCCCCAAGCAGTTCTAGTATTCCCTTCTGCGGAACTAGGCAGCAATATCCCAACTCCGTGGGTAATAAACCAGTCCCCCTCAGTAGAAAGGGGCAGTAGACAAAGCTTTAAGCATAAAAGAAACCACAGAATCCTAACAAGGGTGACTGCAGGCTTCTCTGCAACCTCCCCAAGGGGAGATAGATGTGGGAGGGAAGGACAGGGAAAAGGGTTGTTTGGCACAATTCATGCCCACTCTGTGAGCAGCAAACCCTAGAGCGCAGGCCATGTGGCTCCAAACCCCAGTGGGGTTAAAAGAATGAGCTCAGAATGTGGGCATAGAGGAAAGAAGTCCAGAGCTGGCCTAGAAATGCCGCTGAGCTCTCAGCAGGAAGGGGGTGTGCCCATGGGAAGATCCCTCCAGCCTGGATAGCATGTGAGCACTGGGCCTCCATCTCGGCCTCCATCTCAGCCTGTGATATCCAGATTCTGTCCTTCTTCAGCTGCACTGGCAACCTCCCTGTCAGTTGTCCTCCTTCTTTCTGGCTGTAAGTCTTACACAGGTCCTGCAAGCAGGGTCCATCCCATAGGGTCTCCTCCAGGAGCAATTTCAAAAGGTGCCCATGTGATAAAACATTGCATTTACAAGCTAGCTATAGGGCCGAGGCCCCCCGTCTGCTTCCATATTCACAAGCCCCACTCTAGCAACCTTAGAAAGCACACTGCCCAAAGCCACGATGGCTGCCTTGACAGAGTCACCTGAGTTCACATGCAGGGCCTCCCTGGGCAAAGCCACCTGGCAGGACCTGGCCAGGGTCCCCGTGGCTGTGGCTCAGAGCTGAGCCTTGTCGAGGCCCTAAAGCTATCACTTCCCCACAATCCACTAGCCTGGTTTCCCGCTTGGGGTTCCAGCCTCCAAGGCCTCCCACAGCCTTGGGAACCTGGCTACAGATGCCCAGTTGGGACCCCGTGCCCTCACACAGGATTCCCGGACTCCCGGGCTCAGAAGCCTCCCCGTGAGATCCTTCCCGGCAGACTTGGCTGTACATCCCAGCCTGCCTGCCCCTTGCCCTCCCCAAAAGGGGGTGCATATTTTATCTCCAGTGGACCGTGAAGGTCTGAAGGAAGCAGGCTGATTTATCAGAGACATAACCATACAGTTGAGATTGTGTCAATATATCTTTGCATAGTGGATTCTGAAGGATGCCCCCTATTTCTCTGGTAAATCATATACATTTAAAGTCCCCAAATGCTTAAATAGATATTTATCCAGTAAATCAGCTCAGCTTTGAAGTGGCTCATTTCTTCCCTGCAGAAATACAGAAGACAGTTGCTAACCTTATTTTTCTTTCCTTCTCCAAGTGAGAAAAAAAAGAAGAAGAGAAGCAGAGAAATGAAATTCTGAATAATGAATGTTTAAATATTGACGAAGGTTTGAGTCTAATGGTGTGAGGGAGAATGTGCCACACAATAGCCCCTCCGCGGCGGGATCTACAAAGGGAGGCGTTTTGCTAGAACCTTTCAGGCCCCTTCCAGCAACTAAATTCTCGGAATCTGTGACACGTTATTGAGTGCTTCAGGGCCAGGGCTGGAGCACGCAGGAATCAGATGGAACCTTCCTGATGCAACCAGGAAAGGTCTAGTGATTTATTAGTCTTCATTTCCGGATTCTCTCTCTTAACCTATTTGCAAACAATTTATTCAGAAACAGCAGTTTCTCCTTTTTAAAAGATATTACTCTGGGCTGAGCTATTTCCCATCTTCCTAGGAAGATACTAAAATCCGTTGTGAATGAAGATTTACGTGTATGGGTCGTCAGTGCCAGGCCTGCTCAAAGTTCTCAGTCAATGGTCAGAGGCTCTTGCAGAGCCTCCCAACCCTTGTGCAGGTCGTGTTTTTCACAGGCACATTCCCCAGAAGGCTGAAAACAATCTCCCCACTTCATAGCCAGAAGGGTTGAGGCCTAGCGACTCAGCATAGCAGAGAGAGCAGCTGTCCTGCGTGTTCCCTGCGAGGTTGGGGTGACAGTTGATTCTGGGGACTCTAGCAGCTGTAACAGTGGAAGGTCCCAGGGGGAGCTGACCTTTCCCAGGAGACACCGCTGCCCTGTCTTCAAGGTGAGCTTTGGTCTTGAGTTTTCTGAGCCTTTCCCTCTGCCTTTCAGCCAAACCGCAGTAAATGATTCCAGATTCTACCCTGATTGTCACCTTGCAGGAAAGGAATCTCCTGCAATACCCTATCCCAACATAAAATGAATCCTTCTCGAAGCTCGAAGCCCAGAGGCTCTTCATCCTTCTTTGGCGAGGGCCTCAGATTCCTCTTCCCTGCCCCACGTGACGGTGTTAGTCACGGTCTTCAGACACATGGATTTTTGCCACCAAAGCCATCTATGTTCAAATCTCTGACTCAAACACATGTCTCTCTTGGCCACCTCCTGGAACCCCAGTAAATGACAATGAACAACAGAAAAGGTGTGAGTCCTCACAAACAAGGAGCACTGGGAAGGAGACTCAGCACACAAAGGTCTGTATACATTTTTGGTGGGAGGAGTGAACACTGAGAAAAAGGGCATGACGTCCGCGCCTCTAAAGGGGCCGTGTGAGTGGCTCCCTCGCTGGGTCACCCAGAGGCACGGTTCTCAGAGGGGGGAGGTGAGGCGTGCAGCCACAGACGCCTCTGCTCCAACAAATACGCAGATAAATAAAACACCGGGTGCACACATATCACATCAGCAGTGCATGAAAGTAGCAAAGACGAGACCTAACCCGCTAAGGGCAGTAGGACCAGAGAGCGAGCGGGATGGAAGCAGAGCACACTTTAGGGATGGAGTCGGGAGACACTCCGAACCTTCTGAGCATTTGGGAAATGATCTTGGCTGTAACGGGACAGATTTGGTTGAGTCTGTGGAAAAAACATAGGTAGCACGCAGAAAATCAAATAAATGAAAAAACGAGGAAACCATTCACCCCAAATTTTACAAAAAGTGCATGAAAAAGAAAGTCACCGTATGCCACTCTATTCAGCTCGGCACTGAAAAATAGTTGCATAAGTATAATCATGTGAGCATGATATGGATCTCACCAAAAAGTTATAAATAGAGATTGACAAACTAGATAAACAGATATTCTCTACTGCACACATATCACATCCCAGAGTCACGTACATAAAGCCAGCACATTACAGACAAGTAACAGAGAGAGCAATAGAGAGATGTGCACAAAATAAAAAAAGAGGAATAATGTGGAGAAGGGCAAAATACAGAGCCATATCCTCAGCAACCAAAACAGAAGGTCTAAATTGGTATCAATAAACAGCATGATAAGCATATAATTCAAAAAAATGGAAGTCAACATACGAAGCAGAGCGAAGTGTCAGGGAGCAGGATGGGGTGGGGGGAGGTGGGCAGGAGACTGATGTTCTTTCATTTCGGTACAAATTGAATTTTTAAATCCATTACTTTGGTAAAAATAAAATTAATTCAAAAAATGAAAAGCTGCCACTCCCCCAAGGGGGCCCACCACAACGTGGAAGGAGAAGGTGCTAGTCCACCCCCTGGGGTGTGACGGAGGGAGGCCAAACGCGAAAGGAACCCCCAAACACATGTTCTGCTCTCTCTGGGAACGGACATATGTCCTAAATTCCGGCGACATCAATCCTTGTTTCTAAACCATGCCGTTGAAAGGTTTCAAAGAAGGTGGCTTTAGCAGATAATTTGGAACTTTCCCTCTCCGGGATTAAAATAGAAGAAGTAAAATCACATTTCACAACCGGAGCCACACTCGGGCCCTGTTTTCATTCCACCGCACAGTTTGTGACATGAAAATAAACAATACTGGAAAGGAGGTGTTTCTGTGTTTTTCCCGAGTCTCTTGAGATGAAGTTGGGCAAAGGGTATGCAGCCAAACTGTTTTTCACACCATGCCTCGACTGAGTCTCACACTTCTTTGCATTTAGAGGGGATTTTCATCACTGCCTGGTTTCAGAATTGACTAGGTGTAGACTGCAAGCTGCGAACTCAGCTCAATCGTCATTAGCGCATGTGGCCTGAGAGAAGTGTCTTCGGGTCTGGAGCAGCTGACCGTGTATTTAAGGTCGCAGAGGGGCCATTTTTCAGTGTGGCCCAGAATAAACTACTTCATTGGGCATCCCAAATTACCGTCTGAACCAGTGATATATTCATCCAAACACCAGCATTTATAGTAAAAACAATTCCCCTAAGAAACAAAAAAAAATTTTTTTTTAAAGAGTTTGAGTATCAAAATGCACAGAGTGAGACAATCCACAGCAAAGGAGAGTGGTGTAAAAGAGTGGCTGGCCAGCAATGCCTGCCCCAGGTTCTCCCAGGTTCCCACCAAAGACCAGTAAACACCAGGCAAGTAAAAACTCAAATGCTACTACATTAACTACAATTTGATATGGTGCTAAACCTTGAGGGATGTCCACCAATTACAAAGCTGTGGGAGTGGAAGAGAAAAACACAAACCAAGGCCCACATAGACATGTTTGCTTGAGCTGGAGCCCAACTGAAATAAGATAAGGGAGGATGTTCAGTTCCCACATCTGAGTTCAGAACACAAGTTCATGTCACCCTCTGTTGCGGAGATTCTCCATAAGGGTCCATTTTGCCCCCTAGGACACAATGTCTGGGGGCATCTGGGGCTATCACGACTTCAAGGGAGAGGATGCTCCGGCATCTAACGGGTAGAGAACCACGGATGCCGCTAACCATCCTAGGGTGCACGGGATGGCTTTCCAAAGAAGTGTGTGGACCAGGATGTCAGCAGTGCCAAGGATGAGAAAAACTGCTGTAGTGCATGAGAGATGGATTTGAAGGCAACGAGAATGCCTGTTTCCCCAGCATGCTGCGTCTCTCTTTCTCTCTCCCTCCATCTCTCTGTCTCACACAGATACACACACACACACACACACACACACACACACTTCATACACCTTAATACATTAGGTTTGAAGGCTCTAATAATGCTATCAGAAGGAACTATTAAAAATCTACAACCAGGGGCGCCTGGGTGGCTCAGTCGTTAGGCATCTGCCTTCGGCTCAGGTCATGATCCCACGGTCCTGGGATCGAGTCTCGCATCGGGCTCCCTGCTCAGTGGGAAGCCTGCTTCTCCCTCTCCCGCTCCCCGTTTGTGTTCCCTCTCTCGCTGTCTCTCTCTCTGTCAAGTAAGTAAATAAAACCTTTAAAAAAAAAATCTACAAGCATTCAGGCAGGAAAAAAAGCAAAACCAAAGCAAAACAAAAAGTGAGCTAACCAGTGGAGAACAAGCCTCAGACCACCTCTGCAAGAACACAAAGGCAAGAACAGGAGACATGAGCCAACAACACCCGCCGAGTTTTGTAGAAAATGGTTGTGGCTAGAAATGTTCTCTTCAACCAGTGCAGTGCATGGTCTAAATGCGGAGCCACAGAGGCATTTCAAGATGTGCGTGAACTCTAACGTTCTAACAAGTATTTTTTAGAAGAGAAAGTATTACTTGAAAACATACTCCACTGACTGAGTGATGAATCAAAATGAAGCATTCCAGAATGGGAAGCTGGAGGTGAGCGATAAAACCCATTTACATGTAAAGTTCTCTATAATATTATTGTAAATAATGAGAATGAGAGAAAACAAATTAACGTAAGTAATAAGAAAGGGGACACAACCACAGGCAGTGTTCTCTTCTTGTCCAAAAAAAATCCCTCTGTATGGCACTTGCTGATGAATTGAAAAATCTCAACAAAATGGATAGTTTTTCTGGAAAGTGTAAATTATCAGAGCATGACACAGGATAAAAAAAAAACCTTAAGAAATCAGTTGTGAGGGCAGAATAAAAAAAAACTACCAAAGTTTATATCTGAAAAAGATTCCAAGACTAAATACTTCTACAGGGGGATTCTTTTGAACTTTTAAAAAAACAGGTAGCTCTGTGCTTTATTAACACTATATTTTGTAATATATTATAGTTAATATTATATATTATTTAATATTAGATATTTATAATATAGATATTAAAATATATATAAAACTCTAGTCTGTTTTATGAAGTTAGTAAAACCTTATACCCAAATGTGCTGATATAATTAAAAAACTAAAATAGGAGTGCCTGGGTGGCTCAGTCGTTAAGCATCTGCCTTCGGCTCAGGTCATGATCCCAGGGTCCTGGGATCAAGCCCCGCATCGGGCTCCCTGCTCAGTGGGAAACCTGCTTCCCCCTCTTCCACTCCCCCTGCTTGTATTCCCTCTCTTGCTGTGTCTCTGTCAAAGAAATAAATAAAATCTTAAAAAAACTAAAAAACTAAAATAAAAATGTTATGCAAATACAGATGTGAGCATCTCAATAAAAGCACCATGTGCCAAATACATCATTCGCCATGGCCAACTAAGGTTTATTCTCGAAATCGAAAATAGGTTTTATTATTTTTATTAACATTAATCAAAACAACATGTCAATTGAGCAACAAGGAAAAACAATATGCTTTTCTCAAAACATACTGAATATATTCTTTTTTACTATTCTTTCAAGTAAATATACACTACTTTTCTTCCTAGTTTTCTATTTCTTAAACTTATGCTGTCCTTAATAATGAAAGAACTAAAGTCAGTTCCATTAAAATTAGAAAGAAAATGAGCTTGTTCCCTTCCACTAATGCTATACTCTTTTCTGGAAGATCAGACTAAGGCTATAAGAAATGAAACAGAAATTAGAGATGTAACTATTAGAAAGGAAGAAATAATCATGGTTTCAGACAGTATGATCAGACACAGAAATTGCAAAGGAAACAACTGGAAAATATCTTATAATCAGAAAGAGGGTTCAGGAATGTAGACCATTACAAAGGGGGGGGGTGGGAAAGAGCCTTCTTTAATACTAGAAATAGCCACTTTAAAAAAATCTGCTCACAACAGAAATAAAAAATAGCAAAAACAATCAAAGACATAAGAATAGCCCTAAATTGTGGCACCAAAATGAAGAAAATTAAAAACATTACTAAAATATATAAGATCTGACAAAATGGGAAGATGTGTACCTGGATGGAAGACTGAATGTAATTAATTCCTAAAATAACATATGACTTTAAAATAAAAGCAGTGAAATTACGAGCGGCTGTTTGTTTTGGGAAGGGGAAGGCACTGTTAAAAAGAAGAGAAGGAACTTTGAAGGAAACAAGTCTAAGATCTTCTGTTGGTATGAGTAAGGCAAAGGAATTAAAGTCTGCAGAAAGAAGAATAAAGAGAGGTAACTTGTCTCATAACCAGACTGTCCGCTGTTTTACAACTGTTAGAATTAAAACGCACAGCACTGGCGCAATCATCGATAAACAGAGCACTGCAATAGAAGAGTCTTGAAATAGATCCAAGTACATTTAAGAACTTAATAAATTACAAAGGAAGCAGTACAAGTAAATAGGGTAGAAATGCACCGGGACAACTGGCTATTGGAAAAAAAATTAAACTAGACTCTCACCTTATTACTATTTACTAAAATACATGCCAGGTGGATTGAAGAGTTGGTATAAAAACTAAAGCCATTTAAAACAGGACCGTATCCATATATTACTTTGAGATTTAATTATTCTAATGTTTTAATGAAGCATTAAAAAAAACTGGGAGAAAATATAGTTGTAAATTTAACTGGAGGACATTCTAAGCATAAATGCCCTGAGGAGAGAGGGGGTAGACCATAAAAGGCAAGCTCAAAACATTTAGTACATAAAAATTTTAAACTTCTACTATTAAAAATCATAAGCAAAACTGAATGGCGAATTGACCTGCTACAACCTTGAAAACATTCTGCTACGTGAAAGAAGCCAGCTACAAAAGACCACATATTGTATGATTCCATTTATATGAAATGTCCAGAATAAGCAAATCCACAGAGACAGCAAGTACATTAGTGGTTGCCAGGGGCTGGGGGGAAGGGGGAGTTGAGATGAAATGGGAAGCGACTGCTGATGGGTATGAGGTTTCTTTTTAGGATGATGAAAATGTTCTAAAATTGATAGTGGTGATGGTTGCACAAGTCTATGAATATTCTAAAAACCACTGAATTGTACACTTTAATGGGGTGAATTGTATATGAATTGTATCTCGGTAAAGCTATTATAAAAAATTTAATGGCAAATAACTAACTGGGAGAAATATTTGTAACATATTTGGGAAATATTAATGTTGACAGAGAAGAAGAATCAAGAATAATCTTGATTAAGAATAGTAAGTAAAATGATGAGTCCTTATTGGAAAATTGGGCAAAATCAATGAACAGACAATAAATGACCAAAAAAGCTCACAAACAGTGTGTATTCTATCACATTAGCATTGATTTAAGACACAGTAATGCTCAATGCAGAATAAGATGCCATAACAAGGACATTCTCTTCTACTGGGGCAAAGCCTTCATCTGGAGACCATGCTGGAAAGCAACTTGGGAATAAGCATCCAGATCTACTCCCAAACACACACCCCCTTTCTTCCACATCTAGGAATCTATCCATAAGAACTAAGTACAAAGTGCCCAAAGGATTTATGCACAAGGGTGTTCACAGCATCATTATTTGTGGATATTTATAATATCTACAAATTAGAATGAGCATCAGTGCCCAAAAGGGGAGAAATGGTTAAATAAATTATGGATCAGCCACAAGGCTGAATATTATGCAGCCATTAAAAATGATGTTTTCAAATAAATTTAATGACAGGAAAAGTGATCACAATGTAATATTCAATGGATGAAGGATATAAAATTGCTTACAATATGATCCCATACACACACGATGCTAAAATGAAATACACCAAAGGGCTGGCAGAAAAGATCTCTAGGCGGTGGCATTCTGGGTGATTTTCAGTTTTTCTTTGTATTTCCCGTATCGTCCTTCTTGTTTTCTACAATAGGCACACTTTATTTCTGTAATTTGAAAACAAAAAATGATATTTTCTGGAATATTTATCTGCAGATATGTCTTTGGCCAGAAGAGATGAATAACGACAATGCAAGTCCTTTAAAAGCTGGTATTTGCTTGGTACATACCCCCCCCCCCCCGCTTCCCTTGCCCCAGAGAACTACAGGGGAAGCAGTTTTAAAGGGCCACCCGCCCTCCCAGAGGCAGCCTCACCCTTGCTGACCAGGCTGACTGTTAGTCCGTGTGACCCGCTACAACCAAACCCCACAGCCTGTGTGGCTTACCCACAACAGAAATGTATTTCTCATAGTTCTGGAGGTTGGCAGTCTGAGATCATGGTACCTGCATGGTCAGGGGAGGGCCCTCTTCCTGCCTGCAGACTTCTCACCTCCTCCTCATGGAGCTGAAGGGACGAGAGAGCTCTCTGAGGCCTCTTTTATAAGGACACTAATCCCATTTGTGAGGGTTCCACATTCATGACTAATTGCCTCCCAAAGGCCCTACCTCTTAATACCATCCATCGCCTTAAGGTTAGCGTTTCGACATATGAATTGGAGGGGCATGAATATTCAGACCATAGCACTGACTAAGAGCCCCCCATTCATATGCTCCAGCTCATCTAGGCTTCTTGCCTCTGTGGGGCTGAGTCCACAGAGAATAATAAAGCTAGTATCACTGCTAAGCCTGAAGGTCTTTTAGTCCAAAGTGGTGTTTATTCTAACAGGGATCACATTAAAGGCTCTAAAGAACCTTTAGAACCCAGTGAAAAGAATGTTGCATGATTAGAGAAAATGTGAGATATATATGTATTTATTAGAAAGGAATATATATATTCTATTGTATATACTGTGATACAACATCCTACGATGGAATATTATTCAGCCTTAAAAAAGACTGGAAATCCTGCCACTGGTGATAATATGGATGAATGAACCTGGAGAACATTATGCTCAGTGAAATAAACCAGACACAGAAATACATATAGTGCATAGTCTCACTTACCTGTAGAATGAATATATATATATTCATATATACACACGCACATACACGCCAAACTCACAGTGACAGAGAGTACAACGGTAGATACCAGAGGCTGGAGGATGGGGGAGATGGGGAGAGAAAAGAAGAATGGTAGTTGGTGGGCGCCAAGGGCTCTGGCGAGGGGGGCATGGGGAGTTAGTGTGTAACAGAAACAGAGTTTCGATTTTGCAAGATGAAAAGAGTTCCAGACATGGTGAGAATGCACTTAGTACCACTGAACTGTACACTTAAAAAATGGTTAAGAAAGTAAGTTTTATGTTATGTGTATTTTACCACAATAAAATAATAATACTATCTCACAGTGGAATTTTAGGGCTCTGGAAGAGGTGTGGAGGAATCTCCGCTCAGTCCTCAAGCCTGCTGCTGGGAGGTAGCCACCCCCCAACCCCAGGCTAGGGCCACAGACTGGGGCAGGAGAATGCGGTATGCAGCCCCCGGGTACTTTGAAGCACTGCAGACAGAGCTTGGCTGGGCCGCCTGAGAGGGCTAAGCCTTGGTAGAAAGGCAAGATCACTCTGAATACACAGGTTCTCAGGCTGACTTACCCAAGGCTGCCGCAGTCTCTCTGGCCCCCTCCGCCTCAGCCTCTCCAAGGCACAGCCTCAGCCCAGAATTTTCTATCCTCCAGTCCCCATCAGCTGGCAAGACTCACTCCTGTCCAGCATTGAGGAGGAAATAAGATCACCATGCAAAGCCCATGTACCATCCCTGTCACACAGTGCCACTCAAAAAGCATCAGGAAATGGGTCTATAAAGGAAATCAGCTTTGCATTTCTTCAGCAGCCGCTAGCTGAATGAGATGCTATTCAGGTCCCGTGCAGCTCATGGATGGGTGCATCATAGGAAAAGGTGGATCAGGCGCAACCATGAGACAGGGTGGATAGTGGCCACAGCATACACGGAAGTTTCAAGAATCTGCCAAGGGGTGGAAGGGGATATCTGAGCTGGTCATTGTAGAAGGGGAGGGAGGCTACTGCAGAAGGAACTCACAGCATCAGAGTGTTCCAGAGACTGGAAGATAGGAAGATGGACTGTGTAGACTATGGCCCCAGAAAGCTTCCCGAGGAGGTCGGTTCTTGCTCAGCATGCCCATCACAGCAGCTTTTGAAAGCCTTGCTGGCCACTCTCCAGCACTGTCTCTCAGAGGACCAACGCCTTCGCGGGTCTAAGCTGGGCAGAGTGTGGGGAAGACGGGGTTGACAGTTGCTTGCTTGAAGTGCAAGGGGCTCCACAAAAACTGTCACTCTGTGGAGGCCCAGTTTAAGCAGCACCTCTACCTCCCTGCTTCTCCTCCGCTCCCCGTTCTTCCCGGAGCTCCCACACACCCCACCTCAGAGCGAAGGTGCAGGAGATGCACCTGTCAAACAGGGCAGTGAGATGACCTTAATGTGACTGACCTTAATGAATGAGGGTCCCTCCTAGGCTCATTTGTTCATTCATTCACTTATTCATTCCACAAACACATATTGGGTGACCACAGTAGGCCAGGCGCTGTGGTAGACACTTGGGAATGCCACAATAAAAGATACAGTCCTTGGGGCGCCTGGGGGGCTCAGTCGGTTAAGCGGCTGCCTTCGGCTCAGGTCATGATCCCAGGGTCCCGGGATCCAGCCCTGAGTAGGGCTCCCTGCTCAGTGAGGAGTTGCCTTCTCCCTCTGCCCTGCCCCCTGCTCGTGCTCTCTCTCTCAAATAAATAAATAAAATCTTTTAAAAAAAGAAAAAAATACATACAGCCCTTGACTGCAATGTATTCAGCTTCTAGAGGACGAGAAAGGCAAAAGAAAAGTCCAGTGCGGAGGGCCCTGAGCACGGACAGTTCTACAGGGACGGGGGAACAGAAGGCTGCATGTAAAGGGAGTGGACGGTGGTTCCCCCATCATGGCAGGGAGGGGCCCCCTCAGTGATCCCCCCACCCATCCGGGACCGGCAGGGGCTCCGTGGGGAGGCACGGGAAGCTGACAGCATTTGTGTGGCTGTCTGGGACCCGAGCATTCAGCTGCAGCCACACAAAGCCCACATCTGGCTTCTCCTGCCAATTCCACCTCGTAGGCACCTGAATTTAAGATTCATCAGAGGGCTCTGGCTGCCTGGGAAATAATGATTTATTTTCTCTCTCACTACATACACACACTATTTGCAATCCTTTGTTCTCATTTCCCTACACATTTAATTACCTCAGGATAAATCTGATTTCCCCTCTTGGAAAAGCTCTCGTTTTCTTTTAATTTCCCTTTCTTCCACGTTACATTTGACAAAGTTGGGAGAGGCAACCAAGACAGATGAGCACAGAGGGTGGGAGAAGCTGAGAAGCCAGTGTGGCCTGTGGAGGAGGGTGCCCGGATGACGCAGGCCGCCTCAGCTCCTGGACCGGAGCTGTAAATTAGGAGAAGTGCCCTGTACTTATATTTAATTCAATAACTAACACTTACTCACATAAAAATAACTTATTTTCATTCTGGGAGGGTAAGGCCTAAATTTAAACAATCTTTCCCAGCCTGCCTGCGGAAAGAGTCTGCCAATTCTGCCTCTTCCTCCCCCTCAAGCTCAAGGCCTTCATCCGCTCCTTGGAGAGAAGGGAAGGGAGCCATTCCCTAGTGAAAGCCCCAGGCCTAAGGCGAGAACTGCCTGGGAATCTCTGAAGGAAGAAAATACCCCTGGCCAGGGTCCTGAGAAATAAGCCTAACAGACATTTTTAAAGGAAAGACATCATCGAATGGATGGGATGGAGGCCATGCATGTCTCATGAAGTTCCTATTCTGATCTTGAAAGAAGGGGGGAAAGGCTACTGATTTCCTGGCAAGTGGGAGGAGCCTGAGTCCTCTGGGGGGAGGAGCCTGCCAATCAGGATTCGGGCCCCGGGCCGGAACAGGGACAGCAGTGCCCCCCGCCAGGCTTGCCAGGCCAGATTCCGTCTGTCACTCCCGTGCTGGGTGGCCACGGGAGGGCAGTGCCCTGCTCAGCCTCAGTCCCCTCACCTTCCATTCTGACTTCCGCTGCAAGCGGCTCTCCCCACACACTGGCCAGAGTGCTGGTGCTTGTGGTTATTAGTATTATTATTTCACTTCAGTCAGATCATTGTTCCCCTCCTCCAAACTCTCCAGGGGCTTCCTTCACACTCACAGGGGAAATACACTTCAGCCCAAGCTTGTGTCTCTGGAAAGGCTGTTTTATTGGCAAATGGTGAATGAGAAAAAAGGCTGAAACTACCAAACCCACTGACCCAACTCCTTGGGTGAAAACCAGAGGCACCCATCATTTCACATGCAATTATTTGCATATCTGTGTTTTATTGGAAAACAGGGAATGTTGGCTGGAAGTACTTCAGGGTGGACCAAGCCTCCATTCCTCAGTATAGTTTCAAGCCACGACAACATCATGGATATGGCACCCAACCACTTCGGAGTGGTAGCTCTTCAATTTCCAAATCTCTACCTTTACCTATTTAGGATGGGGCATGACAATGCTGAAGAGGAGGAGGGTTATTTCTACCTGTTAGAAAGGTAAGTTCAGGACAACTTATCAGCCCCATACCACCTGACCCATACCTACTTCTCAGCTCTCATCTCAACCTTGCCAAGATCTTCCTACCTCAGGGCCTTTGCATTTGCTGAGTTTGCCTGGAATGCCCTCAGCTCAGAGAGGACTTCTTGGACCACTCTTCTAAAGCAGCCCCAGTCCCAGGCACTCTCTTTCCATTTTCCTTCCCAGCCCTTGTCTTAAGCTGAAATCCTTGTTCCTCTGTTCTTCAGCCCCTTTCCCTCCCACCAGAGAAGGGGTGGGTTATGAGAGGACAGGACTGAGATTAAAAGGGCCTGCCTCCCTCTTCTCTTCTCTAGGGTCATGGCCAAAGAGAAGATCCATTAAACACAAACAGATAAGAAACAACTACGTGCCTCTTGCTAGAGAGATGTATCAAGATTGTGGCTATATTTGGGCAGAGCCTGACAGTCCAGTCTTCACTCCTACGCTCTCTACTCAGCCCTAATAGCCATGCCCACCACTTTTTCCTCAGGCTCTACCTCTGACCTGACCCTTCCTTTTCCTAACCTCTTCTTGGTTCCTCTTTGAAGGGTTATCTCAGGAAAAAAATAAAGACCTCAAATAGTGCTTCTTAACCCTAGCAGCTCATGGGAACCACCTGGAAAGATTTAAAAAATACCCTGCCCACACCCTATAAGGACCAGTTCAGTCAGAATGACAGGGGAGGAGTGGGGGCTAGCATCAGTATGTGTTTAAAAGCTCCCCCAGGCTTCTCAAGTTTCGCCAGGATCAGCACTTTAGGGATGTTTGCTATCTTTCTATTGGAGGATGACCCCTGCCTGCTCTCTGGGACATGCCAAAGGCCACTGGGCTAGTGCTGACCAGCCAGGGAGTCTGAGGCTCTGGCTGATGGGCATTGAGAGGTCCAGTACCTTTAGGGATGGAGAAGCAGGCCAGAACTGCGCAGAAACTGGAAGGTGGGAACCGTGGCCCAGCCTACGGGAGATCGCAGTCAGCCTCCAAGCCCAAATGGGACTGCCTTGCAAAGGAGGAGTTAGGATTGGAGCCTGTGTACTGTGTGGGAGCCTGGGGTGCTGCCTGGGGGTTCCTAACACCCCAAATGCATACAACCCTGGCAGCCCTAAAGACAGACAGTAAATCTATGATTGGCCTTGACCAGCAATTCTCTCCCGCTTGAGGTCTATTAAATAAGAAGAAAGGAAAATAAAATGAGAAAGCAAAAACTAGATGAAATAACTATAATAACCCATAAAAGAGTGGGCGATTTGTGCCCACATGAAAGCCGGTCTCTAGATGAGTTGCCACTATTGAAATGCCAGAACCTTACTTGACACTCCACAAAGGCCTGCTGGGCACCTGCTTCGTGGACATACATGCTCCTACCAGGCAGGCAGCCTTCTAAATGGGACCCATGTGGAGAGGTGATCTGGAAACTGGACAGGCATGTCTCCTCCACCAGGGCCTAAGCTCCATGAGGGCACACGTTCCCTAGTGTTTAGCACAGTGCCTGCCCCCAGCATACACTCGATACCCATTTACTGAATTACAAATGGGCATTTCTTGATCCACTCAATAGGTACGGTCTTTCTGCTAGAAGTAGCCTTCCCCTAAGCGGCTGACTCAAACTCGGCACCACTCTTGTATCAGTGAGGATTCCTAGCTATAGTAATAGAAATTGACTGTGGTTAAATGAAGGAAACAGAAAAGGAAAGCAGCCTTTTGGAAGGCCGTGGCACAGTGCTCTGAGTCATCAGAAAGGCTGGGTGGGAGACTAGGCAGTCTGGGCCCCAAAGCCCGGGCCGCACCTCAGGGAGGGTCTGGGCTGGCTTACATGCTCCCATAGCCCCTCTGCCCCGCCCACCCTCCAAACGATGCAGATGCATCTGCCAGGACTTAATGTTGTGGCAAATGTCCCAGCTCTCCTGAATCTTCCGTCTGCTCCCTCAGAAGTTAAAGCCTTAGTCAGGAACATCCAGGTAGCTGAGCTACCTGGTCAGGTACGTGGGCTCTAGCTCCCCAGAGGTGGAGAGGAGGGACCCCTGGGCACTCTCCAGGAAGACAATCCTCCCCACCTCCAAGCAGGAAGGGGTGTTCCGACTCCGGGTGCTGCCCCTACCCACCCAGACATATGTCCACTACAACATGGAATCCCATCTTCAACCTCCACAGCGACTTTATTCCATCTGACTTTTTTTAAAAGTAACAGAAGTGAAGCAGGAATAAGCTCTCTTGCTTGGTGTGTAATTGAGTCAGTTTTACAATCTAGTGTTTACAATGTGTTAAATCCACAGCCAAGAGGAAACGGCTGCAGCTGTGTCTTCAGCCTGTGGTTATTAAGGGAGGCTGGGGACACCATCTAGGGGAGGTGTTTGGATAGAAGGTTAGCGCCTTTAGAGAACGAGCTTGTTTCCCACCCGTGGCCTGGGTGTGTGTGGGGGTGGGGGGAGGGCAGCAGTTGCAGTCTTGGCTGAAGGCAGGGGTCTGGACCAAATGACTTTTCCTTCCTAGTGGAGTTTAGCGCCGGGGCATCTCAGCCCAGTGGCTGACCCCTCCTCCATTGCTCTGTCTGCAGTCACACTAAGAGTGTCTGTCTACATCTGCAGCCGGCTCTCCCAGATGTGTCCTCTGACATCTGGGAGCCGCGTCAGCACGCTGAGGTGTTACAGGAGCCAGGCTGCGGCCTCCCAGGGCTTGCAATCTGCTCACCTCCCACCCTCCCCGACAGGAACGCACCGATCCCACAGCCATCCCGTGAGGAAGGCAAGCAGAGCGTGCCTGGGTAGGCACCACGGGGAGAGAGCACCCTCTGCACCTTCCTGGATCCCCCGGAAGTGGTTACAAGGGTCCTGAGATGATGGGGTTACCGTCATCTGTTTCATGTTTTTTCATACAAACAACGTGGGTCAGTGACTCCCACTTCCATGCTCTCAACTTTCCTATCTCACAAGTGGGGAGGACACCCCTCCTGTTTGGCCCTATCCTACTAAATGGGTTAAAGGTGGGGGTGATTCTGGAGACTGAAAGGCCTTCACTCTGGAGTGGTCAGGTGCCACGTCTATTATGATGTCATGGCGTGAAATTAACTGAAGAAGGGAGGTTTGGCCCACTTAGAAGTACTTCCAGCCAACACCCCCTGTTTTCCAAGAAAGCACAGATATACAAATAATTGCACGTGAAATGGTGGGTGGCTGTGGTTTTCACCCAAGGAGCTGGGTCAGTGGGTTTGGTAGTTTCAGCCTTTTGTCTCATTCACCATTTGCCAATAAAACAGCCTTTCCGGAGACACAAACTGAGGAGCTTGGGCTGAAGGTGAGTCCCCCTCTGAAGGAGTTGGCCTGGGGAAGCCTCAGGCCTGAGCTGCTACAGCTATAGGAACCGGGGCCGTGGGGACAGAGTGCCAGGCCCTTGTGGGTCATGTGTCCCCCTGCCCCCCACTAGCCTTGTTGATCTGGGAAAAGAGGGGAAAATAGGCCAATTCGATGTGGACCAAATTAAACCACATCCTGGACTTGGCTAAGACAGAAAGGTAGAGGAAAGCAAAGTTGTTCCTGAGGCCTTCTACCTCCTCCCACATACCTCTAGCTAAATGCACAAAGGAAAAGGGATTTTTCTTCTAGGAAGAGAAGAAATATCAGCCCTTATTTAAATAAAGAAACAGCCATCACTATAAATCGCATATAGAAAATGCAGGGGAATTTGGAAGAATACTGAGCGCTGGCAAACTCCTCAGACTTTGGGCAAGATTTGGATTTCTCTAAAGGCAAATGTCACATCCGGAAAGGCCTCCCAGCATATGAGAGTTGCAAGGTGCAGAGGAAAGGGTGGGAGCCTGTGGTACAGCCCAGAGGGTGTTCTTCTGTCTCCGTGTCAGCCTCCTGCTGCCCCCATCTCCAGTGCTCCTGGGCAGAGAGCCCCTGGCCCAGAGAAACTTCCAGAAGAGAGTGTGGAGGAGGCAGGGAAATAGCCTCAGTGGGTCACAGTCCACAGCACCTGTGACAAAAACATGCACTCCTGGGCCTCCACCCACATATGCATCATTGTTGCTCTGCAGAAGAGACACCAAAAGTAGAGCAAAAACCATTCAAAGGCCTATGGGAGAAAGGTTTCCGGAATTAAGAGCTTGAAACTGCCATTTGAAAAAGCCAGAATACATCCCAAGATCAAATCAGGACACATCCTGGTGAGTCAGTAAACCTCAAGGGTAAAGAAGGACTCCTCTGGATATCCAGGTGGAGAAAGGCAAATCACCTTTAAATAAACAAACAAACAAACAAACAAACAAATAAATAACACTCAAGCTTGCCCTCAACTGACCACAGCAATGTTCAATGCCAGAAGACACTGAAGCAACATCCACAAGTCTGAGCAAAACAACTTTAGGTCACCTCTGAGTTTTAAACCCAGGCAGGTTGCTCCCCACCCCATGCTCACCAATAGGCTAGGAGATACAGGCATTGTCAAGAATGCCATGATTCGGGGAACACAGTGCCAGAGAGCTGTGAGGGCAAGGTGGGGCATGGGGGAGGATGGAATCTGGCTGACACTGAAGTAAACAAAAGATGTGAGAACCTGTCTATCAAAGCTTGGTTCTTGGGGCAGCACCACTGACATCGTAAGGGAGCTTGTCAGAAATAAAGACCCTCGGGCCCCACCTCAGACCTGCTGCACCGGAATCTGCAATTTAACCAAATCCTCAAGCGCTTCCTATGCACTTGAAGGCCTGGGACTCACTAGGTTGGAATAAAGAGTCCGCAGTGAAAAGGGAGGGAACGGAGCTGAAGGGGGTGGGGGGCACGGCAAAGCCCCTGGGCAGGGCACAGAGCACAGATGCCACAAACCTCATCGTGGGAAAAACAGTGGCATGGACATCCAGGGCCTGGCGTGCAGGGAGCGGGAGATACTATGACATTTTAGAACTGGGGTAAGAAAACCCACATCTTTCCCTCCCAAATAAACAAACAACTTCACAGAAATTCTTTCAGAAATGGAAAACTTGCCATGAAGAAAAACATTTCTGAACTTCAGCACTTTCTGAAGTTCCACTGGAATTTTTTTATCTATTAAATTCAAATCAAATTAAACATATTGCTTTTAATTTAAAAATGTGTACAGTAAGGGCGCCTGGGTGGCTCAGTTGGTTAAGCAACTGCCTTCGGCTCAGGTCATGATCCTGGAGTCCCGGGATCGAGTCCCGCATCGGGCTCCCTGCTTGGCGGGGAGTCTGCTTCTCCCTCTGACCCTCCTCCCTCTCATGCTCTCTGTCTCTCATTCTCTCTCTCTCTCAAATAAATAAATAAAATCTTTAAAAAAAATGTGTACAGTAACATTCTATTTTTGTAAAAGTGTTTCAATTTACCTAATTAGCTATCATTCTATCAGAGAAAGAGTGTGGTGATGATGTTCACCAAATGTTAATTTCTTCTTCGTAGTGGAATTTGAAGTAAGTTTTTCTTTCTCTTTCTCTTTTTCTTTTTTTGGGCACGTTTGTATACTACCTAATTGAAAAAACAAATAATGGTTGTACCCACTTCACAAGAAAAGTTCTTAAAAAGCATAATCAGAAAAGTCTTTGTTTAGAATAATGGATTTCGATGATGTTCTAATTAGTACTTAAATTGTATCAATCTTAAGGAAAAAATAATTAAAATGAGGTTAAAAGAAGTCAAATTGGGAGATAAGCTGGCTAAAAACTGAACTACTCTAGGTCCAACAAATAGCATTTTCCAGTAATAGGATGTTAGGACAACCTTGCAATGCTCTGCATTAAGAAGTTTCTCCGGCAGTCTGCAAACCCTCTGGTCCTCTCCAGAGCTCTGGCGCCCTGGGCAGGTGTCTACAGCCTTGGCGGCAGCCCATCCTCAAAGTGGCCCATCCCGGGTGAGCTGACTAAGGCCTGCCTTTGCTTCCCTCTCCCCTGCTACCCTCTGCACCCCCAACACGGAGATACAGGAGAGCCTGCAGATTGTACTACCTCAGGCTCACACTAAAACGCTCGGAGCTCTAAGAAATGACTCGGAGCCACACCCCAGACCACTGGTTCTCAAACGCTGACGGTTATCAGAATCACACCAGGAAGCAGCTCCCAGGTGGTTCTGACCCCACCCCCCGCAGCCGCTTTCCCTCTCCCACTTTGCGGAGAGAAAATTCCATAGGCACTGCTGGCCCTGGAGAGATTACCCTGAGATCTGGAATCCCTGGGATTTGCCAAGTCCTCTTTCTAGAAGCTGAACATGCCAGTGCACTCTTTGAAATTCACTCAATAGTACGATGGAAGGCTGAGCTTCCCGAGGTCACAGAAGTGAAGCACTTGGGAATATACGCTCTGGGGCCAGCCTGCTTGGGTTTAAGCCCCTGAGGTATGACTCAGGATAAATGCTTTAACCATTCCCTGTGCCTCAGTGTCCTCATTGGTAAAGTGGGGATAATAATTCCTCCTGCCTCACAGGATGTGTGAGAATTAAATGAGTTCATCATATACGTAAGTGTGCATAGGACCGCGTCTGGCATCTGGCAGGTGGTAAGCACCATGCATATGTTCATTATTTCTGCTTTCATATTGTACCTACATGTCTGAAGGCAGCTATCCTCTCCTCTCTCAGTTCCACATACCAAGCCATGCTTTTTCCTGAGTCCCCCCGCTTTCACTTGAACAATCTACTTCTTCCATGGCAGTCAGAACTCAGACACTAATAGTAGCTGTCCCCTTTTGTCCCCCCCCGCCCAAGTCTTTTCCCACAGTCTCGGTCATCCTGATTTCAGCAGAGTCTGAGCCCCGTGTGATTTCACCACGGACATGATAGTTGGCCGAGACTTCAGCCATCCCATTAGTAATAATTCTGTTAAGTAACTGTATCCTGTCAGCCTTGAGAAATGGGATGTCATCACCTGACATTGCCCTTGGCCCTGACCTAATCAACATTTTAATCCATAAAGTGGAGGAAAAATATTTAACAGAATGTATATCAAATCAGGAAGTGACAGAAATCTGGAAGAAATGAATAAAGTGCCGGTGAGTGAGCTCAGATTCACTCAGATTGATCGTGGGGGTTTGGAATTCTGGACTGAAGCCAAGAGAAGGTGCTCTCTCGACAGAACAAATGCACATAAATCAAGGAGCCATGGCTCCACGGCACACTACGTGAAGGAGACCAAGGCATGCCAGGTGACTACGTGCTTCCTACACTGATCCCGGATAGAGTCACATCCCAGAAAGGGCCAGCCACCATCTTCTCGATTGAAGACGTTCCTTCCAAAGAATTCTGTGCTGTTCTGGGAACCACAGGATAATAAGAACCTGAGTGACTGGAGTGTGGAGAGAATTCATTTATTCATGGATCCATCCAACACCATCATGTTCCAGACTTTATCTTTGCAAGTCACTGGCCCAAGAGCTGCTAAAAGAAGGACGACACTTGTCCTGGTTCCTCAGAATGTCTAAGATTATGGGTTGGAAACCAGGAGGTGCATTTAATGGGAGCATAGTCTCCTTAAGTATCAGGAAGGAGTGAGCCTGCTGTCACTAGCTGTGTACAGAGGCTTTCAAGGCTGACAAGGGAGCATATCGGGGACTTTTGCTGTGTTAGGTAGCTGGGCACCTCAGGCTCTCTTCCAAGGTGCCATTCCATGGGTCCATGAATCACATGATAAGGTTGAGGCAGCAGGCCAACCTTACCAGAGGGAGGTTGGGGAAGGAGTAAACTGAGTCAGAAATCCTTCTTGCACACCCCAGCCAGCCAGCCCTCCCTTATGCCTCCAGCCTGCTCTTGACCTGGGACTAGAGTGACTCCTGTTCTGTGGAGTCTCTGGCATTCCCCACACATACGGTATAAGACCCTTAGAGAAAGACAGATTAAATCTACAAAGGGCACCATGTTTCCACTGTCAGGGTAGCAAAGATCAAAATGCTGGCTATCAGACTGTGGTTGGCATCAAACCAACCTCATATCTCATGGGTCAGAGCATTACCTAGCACAATCTTTTAGAAGAAAATTTGGCATCATATATTAACATTTTAAATGCACACACTCTCCCATTCCATAACCCCATTTCTGGAAATGTATCATACAGATACACCTGCATTCCTACAGAGCACTCTATTGTACGAAGATGTTCACTGCAGCATCCTTTTTTTTTAAGGCTTCAGCAGCATATTCCTGTCTTTCTATTGTCATTTCTTTGTATTGTGGTGAAACCTATATTATATGATAATTATCAATTTAACTATTTGCAAGTATCTAATTCAGTGTCATTAAATACATTCACAATAGCCATCACCACTACCTACACCCAAAGCATTTTCATTATCCCTAACATAAAACTCTGTGCACATCAGACAATAACTCCCCATTCCCTTTTCCCCTGTCCCCCATAACTTCTATGTTTCGTCCTTAGAAATTTGCCTATTCTAGGTACCTCATACAAGTAGAATCATAAATATTTGTCCTTCTGTGTCTACCTTCTTTCACTTAGCATCCTATTTTCAAGGTCCAGCTATGTTGTATCTATCAATACTTCATTCTTTTTTATGGCTGAATAATATTCCATTGTACAGATATACCACCTCTTGTTTCTCCATTCATCTCCTGATGGACACTGGGGATATTTCTGCCTTTTGGCTACTGTGAATAGTGCTGCTGTAAACATTTTTGTACAATATCTGTTTGAGTTCCTGCTTTCAATTCTTCTGGGCAGTATTCTTTTTAATGGCAAAAAGACTGGAAACAAACCAAAGAGCGATTAATAGGGGATTCATTAAATAAGTTATTGTATATCCACATAATAGAACACCGTGCAACCCTTTAGAATGAGGCAGGCTTATGACTTCTAGTATAGAATCATCTACAAGATATTACATAAAAAGAGAAGAGGAGGAAGAGGAAGAGGAGGAGGGGAGGGAGAAAGGGGGAGGAGGGGAGGAGAAGGAGCAGCGTGGACAGTGGCAGTCGCAGGAGGAGCTGAGTGCATGCCTGATTCATAGACTGTCTCTGGAAGGCTCCACAGGATCCGATGAGAGCAGTGTTCAGGAGGCCCCCTGGGCCAGGGTCAGCAGTGAGAAAAGACTTACTCTTCACTGTATGCCCTTTGTACTGTTAGAAATATTTTAACGAACTGAATGTGTTGCCTTCAGAAACTTGATCAATATGATTTTTAATTGGCATGTGATCACTTCAGATCTTGAATTTGGTCCCGGGTCCAGCAGAAGGAGGGGTGTGTGACAACCAGGGAGGCCACAGAGCGGCCAAGGAAAGTGGAAACAAATGACCATCTGACACTGACCGCTTCAAGTCCTGGAAACATCACTGCTTCCCCATCTTCAAACACTGAGCTCACTGTCAAAAAAGCCTCCCCAGTGCCTTGTAGTCTCTCAATTCCAATCCCTGTGTTTCTTCTTTTCTTCCACCTCTCCCTAGAAAAGTCATTTTGAGAGCAGCAAGGTGAAGGGTGTGGGCTCACCCTGCTGGAAAGGGGGGCCGCAGAGTGAGGCTTCAAAGTTGGCAGAGCTACCCTGCCCTGGGGAAGGTCACGCTCCATCAGGAGAGACCCCTGGAGATGTCCAAAAGGTTTCTGCACAGAGCCAGGGGAACGGACCTCACAGGATGATAATCAAATCATATTTGAAAATGGGATGAGGGGAGGGGGTCAGAACAGAAGCCAGTGAAAAGAAAAGGAAGTTGGAAGTCGCAGAAATTGGTGCTCTGTATTCTAAGGACTTCCTGGCTCCTAGCGGGGTTTGAGATTAGTGTTGATAATAGCTTCACCATAGGACCACAAAAAAATCAATGGAATTGGGACTGAGGCAGGATCCATTTATCTTCTTGGGGTGAAATAGAAGGTGTGATTTTAAAAAGACAAATTATACCGAATGCGTGTAATTGATGTGCATACACAGAACCATGCAAGGAAGGCCAACTGCACACAATTGCACAACATCAGGCATTCTTCTCATCAAGAGTTTCTTGTAGCAAAGCCAACCCCAGGGCACGGTTCAAGTACTCCGAAGAGTAGTACTAGGAATTGAGTTCTAGAATATGCTGCATGATTTTTGCATGGTTAATTATTTGTTTGAAAGGGCAATGAAGAATACTGAAAGGAAAAGCCAATTTGCAGGTCCTGCTTTATAATGAAACCGCTTGGTTGGGACAGGATTCCAGGGATTACTTAATCCATCCCTCTGCCTCTCGTTTAAATGGACTGTCTACACCTCACATGAATTTTCCCCTAGCTTAAAGGCCTTTATGTAAGTGAGTTTCCCTCAGTGAACTAGATATATACTCTTAAGGGCAGGGATGATGGCCTCATCACCTTTATGGCATCGGTACCTGACACACAGAAAGTTCTCAAAGATGTTTTATCTATTAATTGATTAATTAGGTAATTAAGTAAGATCTTGTTTTTCAACCCAAGAAGGCTGTCATAAGCCTATGTTCAGAGCTGGCTATTTCACGACCAGCTTTCTTGTCCAGCTGACCGTGCTAAGCCAGTCTAGTCGGGTTCAAGTCAGTCCTCAGAGAGGCAGATGACCAGAGAGGGGGTAGGCGGAGACACAGAGGGGAGGGAGGACAACCATGGCCCGGTGTCTGGGGGGGGGGCGGTGAGGGGGCCTGGGACAAGGACCATCTTCACAGGGGCTTACTGTGTGCCCACAGCCAATGTACTTCACATCTCTGGAGACAGAATGTGGAGCAATACCCCACAATACCTGAAAGATGAGGAAGAAAGGGTTTGGGTCCAGGAAAAGTCCCTCTCCTGTCTAAATCAAAGCTACTTCCTAAAAGCCTTCCTCAAGCCTTCCAGAAAAGCAATCAATGTTAGCACATGGCAGAAGCCTCCCCCCACCCCCCTCAGGCAAGAGGCTTTCTAGACTCCCTTGCCCTGCCACCCGGCATCCTGGGGAGAGGCTTCTTCTGCCCCTAGGCTGGGCCTAGGACTGCCAGGAAGCCTTTTCACTCTTTTCCTTTGTTCTACCCCAGGTCTGGCTGTCCCCTGCCCCCTCCTTCGCAAGGAGGCAGAAAGGGGAGCACCTTCCCCATCTCTCCTGCCACCTTACGGTGAATTCACCACAGCCCATGGCCCTCCTGTCCCCACTGGCAGGTGCCATGCATGCCCTGCTGGGCGCCGGCCGGACCCAGTGGGAGGCAGCCCTTTCCCTCAGGAGCTCTCAGACCAAGCTTTCTCTCCACAAGGCTGACTTCATCCTCTGCAGATCAGAGTCAAACTGGCTTTTTCAAATACTCCTTCTCAGTCTACGAATTGTTCTTTCTAGTCACGACCTCCATCCCTTAGGATATAAAGCTGATCAAATCTTCCCCATTCCAACAACAGCAGCATCAGTAACCAAAACAAAAACCTTCTGGCATGCTGATTTCCCCTCAAGCCCTCTTTTTTCTCTTCTTTTTATTTTTAAATCTGCACTGCACTGCTTCCTCTTCCTCAACCCACTCAGCCTTCCCACTCGCGCAAGGACTGTCTCCATCTTCTGAACCGACAGGTCGCCAGGGACGGCCCAGACAGGCCATCACCTCCCTCGCTGCCCTTCTCAGCCAGCTGGCTAAGCCCGCCATCGCTGCCCTGGGCTGGCTTGGCCTCCTCCCGGCCCCTTGTGCTTCCTCAGACCTGCTCGGCTCCCCGGGCTTCTCCGCCTGCTACCTCTGTGCCCCCCTCGCTGCTGTGCTCCCCCTCCTGCTGCCGCCATGTCCCCCCGAAGTCCCTCTGTCCACTCTCCTTTTCTTCCTCTCTGTGTGTTCTCTTTCTTGGCAATCATATCCCAGTTTAATTTAAAAAATATCTGTTAAACACTATGCACAAAGCCCTGTGTTAATCACTATTGATGTCGTGGTGAGTTATAATTCTTTCAAAAGAGCTGACAGACAAATGTGTGTGTGCGTAGGGGCGATAAATGAATGATTTAACACACTATATGAAGAAGACTTTTGGGCTCAAAATGGGGATAGCAGCCCCCAAGACCCTCACAATCTTTCAGTACAAGTATTATGATGCCAGACAAACAGTGAAAGCTCATGACAACCTTTCTTCAAACTAATACTGAAAGACAGTCCAGTGTCAGAGTTGGGGAGAGGTGGACCTGTGCTAGGGATGGATTCCAGGCTTAGAACCCCCTCACCCTGACTCGACTACCTGAGACAGACTGCCTGAGAGAAAAAGCAGTAAGTACCACCCTCTATCCCTATCTCGGAGGCCCAGTGAGGAGCTGGGCCAAGGAAGTTTCCACTTCACCCCTTATGCCCTCTTCCCTTTCCAGAACATGCCTGCACAGATCACAGCCGCCCAAGGCCTCTAAGGGGCATCGAGCATCTGAAAGTTGCCGGCCAAAGGGGGAAGCAGTAGTGGGAAGGGGTGAGGATAGAAACGTCCAGAAGTGATGCCGGCAGGCAACTGTCCTTTTCACATACTGCATCAGACTAGGAGAACCAAAGAACCAGATGCTGCAGGCCAAAGGAATATGCTCCCCCACCCCACCCCGAGCAGAACAGAGACACATCGAGGGAGACATTCTAGATATGAGCAAGTGGCAGGGACCTGCATGCATCAATCTCCACAGCTAGCACAGAAATGAGAAGGGAACGAAATCACCCCGAAAGGGGGCAGAAAGAGAGCCCCAGGACAAGCCACTCACCCTGTCTGTGGAACCTCAGCAAGTCCCGCCAAAGTCCATTATGCTCGACTTCAAAGAGGAAAACCCCAAAGACACCAGAACGGGGACATCATTCCGTAGACTCAGAGGAAGAGCACGCCTCTAGAAAGGAGATACCCCAGAATGCAGAAGAAAAGTTCAGGAAGCTGTACACTCCCTCAGTAGTGTGTTAAGAAAGCATGGCTTCTAAGCCAGAGGAGCAGGAAGCCACAAGAAGGGCCAGTCAGCAGGAGGGGATGGAAAGGAAGATGCATTCCAAATGGAGAGACAGCAAGGGAATGAAAACTGCAGTCACAGAAGCAAAGCCACTTTGCAGGCAGGGAAGACTAGCAGCGGAGATTCAGAATATCAAGTCAGTAACACAGAAAACAAATGGGAAAGAAATTACAATATGGCAGAAGGTGAAAGCTGGAAAAGAGAGAATGAAGAGCCACATGTAGATAATGAGGGTTCCTAAAATAGAATCCACAAATGAAGCAGAAGAGAAATGAAAGATATCGTGTAATAAAATGTTGCCGAGCTGAAGATAAAGGCCTGTGTCTACAGACAGATGGGCTCACCAGGCAAAGTCAGCGAAAGAGACCCTAGGCACATCATGGAAAATAATAAAGATAATGGTGGAGAGAGAGGGCAGGCTGCTCACAGGCAGAGGGAGGTGGCTTCAGACACCTCTGACACGGAACAGACCCGAAGGCAGAGGAGAACACAAACAGTGACGCAGGGGACCCTTCCAGTCTGGGGAAATCGTGAAGGACTCAGAGTCACAGGTCAGCCACTGGAAAACAAGTTAAACCCCTACTTTATACCAAATCCCCAAAATGAATCCCTACTACGTTAACTACCTAAATGAAAAATGGAGCCATGAAAGTAAATATGGTAAAACACAGATGAATATTTATGTAAGTTTAGGGTGAGAAAGAACTTTCAAGGAAGGAATCAGAGGGAAAAGCACGCAAGGAGAAAGACTGATTTACTACATAAGAACTTTAAGATCTGCTGCAAAAATACAGTTCTAAATCAAATTACAAAACTAGGAAAAAATGAAATATATATTATGAAGGTTTGTATCGTTCAAATCAGTAGGAAAATGGGTAAAGAATAAAAAGAGGCAATTAACAATAGATGAAAATACAAATAAGTATTTAGTCCAACTGGTAATCAAATTTAAAAATATAAATTCAAATAGCTAAAATTTAGCATTTTTCAGCCATCAGACTAACATAGAATCAAAAGAATTATAATGGCCACTGTTGGAAACAGTCGGGGGTCACTTGTGGGCATCCAGGATATGAAGGATACATCATTAATACAGCATCTCTGAATGGCAACTGGAAGTTTTTTTTCAAAGCCCTAAAAATGGGAAAAACTTTAATTCAAGAATTCTACTTGGAATTTACCTTTAGAATATCATCCATTTAAGTTATCAAAAATATGTGAACAAGGAACGTCATCGGGTGTTGTTATAACAGCAGGAGAAAAAAGTGAAATGATCTCGATGTCTCAGTTTAGTGAAATAAGTCACTGAATTTAACATTAAGAGGATAACAGAGGCACCCATTGACACAGAAGGGGAAACAATATATTGGAAAAAAAAAGAAAACTCAAGTCATGAAAATATATGACCCCATTTTTTATAAAAAAAACACACATACAATATGCCAAAACATTACTAATAGTTATATCTAGAAAGCAAGGTGACAGGAGATTTTTTCCTTTATGTTTACTTGTATTTTTATTTTTCTACCATGAATATGAATTATGTATGAATTATTTCAAACTTATTTTAAAATACAATTAAAATGCCCTAGAATGCAATTGCTGGGTCATGTAATAAGCACATGCTTGGTTTTGTAAGAAACCATGGCATCGTTTTCCAGAATGGCACTGGAAATATATGAGGGATAGAGTTTCTCCACATCCTTGCCAGCATTTGGTGTTATCACTATCTTTAATTTTAGCCATTCTGATAGGTATGCAGTGGTATCTCACTGTGGTTTAACTGGTATGTCCTCAATGGCTAAGGATGTTGAACACCATTTCATGTGCTTATTGTCCATCTGTATAAAAATGAAAACTTATGTTCACACAAAAACCTGTAAATGAATGTTTATAGCAGCTTTATTCATAATTACCAAAAACTGGAAACAACGCAAATGTCTCTCAATAGGTGAATGGTGAAACAAACTACAGTACATCCATACCCTAGAATACTACTCAGTAATAAAAAGGACCACACTATTAATACACACAACAACTTCGATGATCTCAGATGAATTATGCTGAAAAAAAAAAAGCCAATCCCTAAAGGTTACAAACTGTATAATTTCATTTATACAGCATTCTTAAAAAGACAAAATTATAAAGATGGAGAGTAGTTTGGTTAGCAGGGATGAGGGGGAAGAAGGAAGGAGTCAGCTACGGCTATAAAAGGGTATCACTCAGGATGCTTATGATAAACTGCTCTGAATCTTGACTGTGGTGATGGTCCTCTGATTCTACCCATGTGATAAAATGGAATAGATCTAAATACACACACACACACACACACACACACGTGAATGCATAGAAAACTGGTGAAATTTGCGTAAGAACAGCGGATGGTATCAATGTTAATTTCCTCATCCTGATATTGCACTACACTTATACAAGATGTTATCACTGGGGAGAACTGGATGAAGGGCCCATAGGTCTCTCTGTATCATTTCTTACAACTGCATAAGAATCTGTAATTATCTCAAAATAAAAAGTTAAACAAACAATGGGACATAAAAATGTACAAAGAAAATGCAACAAAGTATGTGTCAAGCCAGAGTTATGGGAGAAGCCCCTGTGAATACTGGAAGTTGGAGAGGCACAGTGGGGATCTTGTTCCACAAGGGATTCAGGGATTCGGGGAGGCCTTCCTAGGTTGCAGTTTGCAGGGATTGCAATTAGCCAGAGCATTCCCAGGCACAGAGCAACAGAGGATGGGGATGCAACCTGAGACCCTGTGATGATTGTATCTCCAGGAGGGATGAGAAGCAGGGCAGACAGGGAAAGAGGATGCCCTGGGAGAGCCCACCTTTTCCCCCCCACTTTGTTGTGTTATTTTACTTATCTATCATATCATTTATTTATTCATTCATTCGTTCATTCTTCAACAAATATCCTCCATGTGACAGACACTGCACCATGCCCTAGGGATAAAATAATAAGTAAAAGACCAACCTTGCCCACCCCACTCCAGCCAAGATCTTGATGTGGAGCTAAGCCAACAGAAATGGCAAGTACATGATTGCGTGATAAATGCTATGACAGGGGATGCACATGGAAGAGGCATCCAAACCTGGAAGGCTTACTGGAAGAGGTGGAATCTGGGCTAAAGCCAGAAGCATGGGTGACAGAAAGCCAAATGAGTAGAAAGTGGGGAAGGATGGCTTTTGAGGTAAAAGGAATCAATGGTTTGTATAGAGGCCCAGAGGTAAGAACGTGTGTCACAACCGGGGAAACCCAAGGCATTAAATGTAGCTGGAAAGCTCAACAAACTCCAGATCCCACAGCACCCCAAACGCCACGCTAAGGAGTCTGGCCTGACTCTTAGGGGGGTGGGGGGAGCCACTGAAATATTCTCTACAGGAGAGGCTCGTGATCAGAACTGGGTTATAAGAAGAGCATTCCGAGAGTAGTGAGGGAAATAAACTGAGGTGGTGCAGAGAATCCCAGCTCCAACCCCCATCTGTGCTCCAGGTCTACACTGCACGGCCCTCCGGAGCTCCCACACAGCTTCCTGGGCATCCTGTGCTGCGGTCAGCACATGTCCCCTCAGGAAGCACGGAGTTCTGATGGTTTATGGAGTTCTGAGCTCCTGGGCCAAGCTCTCTCCAGTCCCCGATCAATTGCTCCCTGTCACAAGCAGATCTTGCTCCAGTTCTTTACTTTCTGGATCATAAAGTTGTCCTCTGTGTGACTTAGGAGGCTCTCTGGTGCTGGGCATTTATAACCCAGAGATACCGTGCAGTCAGCAGCCCCCATTAGTGTGCTACTTGACAATTTAGCTGCCCCTCCGAGGCCAGGAGTAGATCTATCTGTTTCCCCGGGTCTTGCTCGCCTGGCACGGGGATGAGACTGGATGGCTTCCCGGGCTGTGCTTTGGCAAGAAAGGCAGCCGGCAGCCAGTGCTGCTGTGCTTCGAAAAAGACAGGGCAAGTGCTGTGGACAGGCCACCTGGCAGTTCGGGCACGCAGGGCCAGCGGGGTGGGCACAGCACCCCTTCTGGCCAGGCAGGCATCGTTCCGGGCCTCGAGATGCCTGCCGGGAACACGTGCAATCTGGAGAAGGGCTTTCAGAAGAGGACGTGGGGCCAGGGGCTGCTGGAATGGGGGAGCGGGGAGACCACCGGTCAGCCCCAAACCCTCGTGAGAAACAAGAGGCAGAAACCCACAGATAGGCTACTCTCATTCGTGGTATCCAGGGGCCGCAAGAGCAGGACCAGTGTGGTTGAGGGAAGAAGAGGGCCTGCACGATTCTGTGCCATGTCCTGTCTCACCGCAGGTGGACTGATGAATGAGACAGGTTTTGCCCTCAGGGAGCTCCCAGCATGGAGGGGGGTGTGACAAGACTCCTCCCTGCCACCATCTGACTCTAGACACTCTGTTTTCTGTAGGAAGCCACTGCTGAGGCTATGGGCCCAAGGGATTTTGGATGTCTGTCTCAGGAAAGCTGAGACACACTGCATTCACCACACTGACCGGAAGCTTGGCAACGTCGTCCCAGGATGAGAGGGAAGTTTGGAGCATGCATCTTTGGCTACCTGCTTGGAGATGCTATCCCAGAGGCATCACCAAGTTCTCATAAGCTTGCAGCCTGAAGTGAGAGAGTCCTACAGCGCCCGGTGAGAGCGGATCTCAGGCCTTCATTTTCCTCCCAGGGCAGCCTCTTGCTCTCTGGACAGCCCCTTCACGTGCTGGGCTGGTGTCTTGGCCCAATAAATCATAGGCTTCTACAGCCATGGTGTCTCATTCTGGGTCCCAACACTGAGCTCATTTAAAATATGACCTTTAAAAAAAAATTAAAAGTCAGTTTTTCCTCACAGGGCACCTGGGATTAAAGTTTCTACAATGCAGCTGGAAAAAGTGGAGGCTGAGAGTCACGGGGAGAAACGGGTAACTGAATCAACAGCCATGGAAACGGGCCTGCTTCCAGACTCAGCCATCCAGAGAAAGTCCCAAGAATGTAACTGCACACTGCAACTTGGAGAAGGAGAGAAATTTCACCGCAGAGAGAGGCCTCCTGTGAGGAGTCTGTGAGGGCTCCTTGAGGCTGCGACATTTGAGCTGAGATGTGACTTAGGGAATGAGGCGGAAGACAGGGAGGCATGAGCCAGGCAGAGGGATCAACACTGGAAAGGCCTCAAGTTGGAAGAGAACATGGGGCAGGCAAGGGACAGGAAGCAGGCCCGCTGGAGGGGCGGCCGGCAAGGGGGGCAGTGATGCGCACTGGGGTTAGGTGTGAGGCAGGCAGTCCACATGGGTCTGCAGGGCCCCTTCTGGTACAAGCGGTGAGTTAAGGTTCCGAGAAATCCCTCCAGAATCCCTCATTTGGAGGGTTGCAAAGGAGCAAGTTGAAAGGGTCTTTTTAAAAATCTTTTTCTTTTTCGGGGCTAATGGCCTTACAGAAAGACAAGCTGCAGCATTCTACTCTGAAGCAGGGAAAGAATTCAAATACCAAGACTTTAACCCTACTCCCACCCCAAACTTGAGGAAGACCAGCCCTGGCTGGAAGTATTTAAAAAAGTCCCAGACAAAGAGTAGACATCGTGTCTCCTTCCAAGACTGTGCACAGACCCAGAGGAGCTTCCCTCTTCCCCCGGGGTCTGGAAAGGGGAGCAGAGGGCTGACCCAGCTCTCCAACTGTGGCTCAGGCAGAGTGGGCAGAGAGTGCAGGAGGAACCTCCCCTTGCATGTTAGGAAATACGAGATCTGCAAGTTGCTGCCCTTGCTAAGAGCGTCCATGATGGAAAGAAAGGAGCTGCGGGCCAAATATGCAAACTCACAACCAACTGTATGAAAAACAAGAAGGAAATCCAGAAACAGAGCATGAAAAGAAACAGAAAAAGAATTCAGTAGGGAAGAAAATACAGCCCAAGGAAGAGAAGAAGAGTATCCATAAGGATTCATTCTCGGGAGAATTCAAAAACACAAAAGCTCAAGACCAGATGACAAAACAACAGAATAAAATTAGAAAGGGAGATTGCAGAGTTAAAGAAACGAGGTATGGATCAAGAGAACAATATCAGGGGTGTTTGGGTGGCTCAGTCGTTAAGCATCTGCCTTCGGCTCAGGTCATGATCTCAGGGTCCTAGGATCGAGCCCCGCATCGGGCTCCCTCTCCTTGGGAAGCCTGCTTCTCCCACTCCCCCTGCTTGTGTTCCCTCTCTCGCTCTCTCTCTCTGTTAAATAAATAAATAAAATCTTAAAAAAAGAGAGAGAACAATATTATAAAACTAATCAAGTAGAAATGGCTACAGAATTAATAGAGTTTAAGATCACACAGAGTAAACACAGAAAAAATAGATGATAGCAAAGAAGAGACTCCAAATAATCTATGGAGGACAACTGGTATTCCTAAACTAGAGGCCCCAGCCAGGTAAAGGGGGAGGAAGAAGGTATTCAAAGAGCTAACGGGAAAAAATTTTTCTGAAAATGAAGGAATAATCAGCAGAGTCAAAGGCGCAGCTTGGTGGAGTTGCCGAATTCAAAGATAAAGAAGTGATCAGCCAGGAGAGGAGTGAGCAAGTCACTCAAAGGGGAAGCGTAGGCGAGCGACAGCCTTGTCTATAGTGACATTTGCAGGCAGGTGTTCTCATGGATGTAGCACCATCAGGTAACAAAGAGTCCTGCCACAGGGAACAATTACTTGATAATGAAATTCACTCAACCAAGAAATAAATCCAAATCATGAATTCAGCATAGAGAAATCGTGAGGGAGTGACTGGGAGCCATTATGGTCTTTTAAATATAGAAATACAATGCAAACATTCTGTCGTTATAAATCTCATTGTGAAAAAATAATTTTTAAAAAAGTTAACGGAACCGAGGAGGCGGGGACAGGGAAAGAAACAGAAGAAAGAGATGTATGCGGATTTCCTCGTCTTGCAGAGAAAGGGGTTAACTGGTGGCTACTCAAAATTGAAATACGAAGTTTAGAACAACGATTCGAATCTCATCGTTTTTATAATATTCTTTCTTAATCTTAAGAGAATCTCTCAGGAAATAATATATCTTGTGCTGAAGAAACACTTATCAAATGGAGCGATTTCCTCCATTTTGTATTCGTTTCTTTTTCTTCAGATACATTTAAACAAAATTAAATTAATGTTTTCAAGATTACCATTATCACAACTTTCTAAAATCAGTCTTGATTCTCCATCTATCTTTCCATTCATAGCGAAGATAGATGATACAGACATATATAAAGTGATGTTGGGCGCCTGGGTGGCTCAGTCCTTAAGCGTCTGCCTTCGGCTCAGGTCATGATCCCAGGGTCCTGGGATCAAGCCCTGCATCGGGCTCCCTACTTATTGGGAATCCTGCTCCTCCCTCTCCCACTCCCCCTGCTTGTGTTCCCTCTCTAGCTATGTCTCTATCTGTCAAATAAATAAATAAAATCTTAAAATAAATAAATAAATAAAGTGGTGTTGACCTCAATTTAACAATGGCGGTTTATCGATTTTGTAAGTCAGTTTTTACTTTCCTCACTATACTTTTTCTCTTCTTCTCTTCTCTGAAATGTTAATAAAAATATGTCACTTTAATAAAAACAAAGTCACTTTTCTAAAAATATAAATGTCACACAAAAAAGAGATCCATAACATGATGCATAAGTTAAAAGTAATAATTAGGATTTCCATGTTAGTAATTCTCATTTACTAGCCTCTATTTGCTAAGGCATTTTCAGAATCTCCCTCTCCACAGTTTTGAAAAGGCATTTGTAATTCGGCTCTGGTGCAGTAATGCACATACTAATTCACTTTTTTTTTTTTTTTTTTGCCCCTTCTTGTCTTCCAATCAACTATTCAGAGACTTTCTGATTTATGTCACCTACCACTTGGGCCCTGACTCTGCTTCCACTGGGATGCTGGAGACACACAGTAATTGGGAAGTTTGAAGCATTTTCAGGAATCTTTACATAATCTGCTCAGAGGAGCTCCATAGGTATCTAATTCCTCAGCCTGCTTAGGCTGAGGCTAATTTCTCTCTGTGGCTTCGCATGGCAGGGGAGACTACCAGAGCTCTGCTCCTGGCCTAGAACTCTGGTCCCAGGTCATGCACATCTCAGTCCCCTTCTCAGGACACACTCAGAACAGGAAGGCATCCCAGGTCCTCCTCCAAGACTGTGTTGTGAAGTGTCTGGTGCTGCACCGCCTTCCACTCACTCTCTTTTCTCCTACCACCCACCAGTTCCTCTATTTCTAAATTATCTCCAGCAGCAGTGACTCAAAACCCGAGGATCCTGGAACAGAAATTCTCCAAGTATACAGAAATAAATCCAAGGATACCAGAATTTCATAAAAAGAGAATCTGTGTTTGGGGAGGGATTACCGTACACACAAAGCCCTGTAAGTAATACAAGTAAAAACCACATGGAGATGGCCACCTGACTGCTTGTACCATGTATTGGTCATAGTCCGTCCAGCTAGCATCCATTAGCAATATGCAGGAGGGTGAGGGGGCAGGCATCTTCTGGTATCAACGGTCCTATTTTCAGTGTAATGGTGTATTCATTTACTGTGGTTGCTCTTATTAGGGCACTTAGCACTTCAAGACACAATTTATAGAACCTGACAGTGATTCGTTCTGCTCATGTTTACCCATTTCATTAGGCCAACTGCTCCTCTCTGAGAAAAATATCGTTAGGCTATTCTATGACTATGGTCACACACATTAAGCTGAAGACATAGGGGTGTCAGCATACCATTCATTTATTTGTTCCTCACATCCCATTAGCATCTCTTGAGCTCTTGCCCACGTTATGCCCAGCTCGGCACCCAGGACTTTGTATTCATTTTCTTTCTACCACAACAGCCCCCCTGGGCTGACAGGCATTTCAAAACACAGAGCCTTGTACGGTGGCGCCGAGAGACGGGGCTACTGGCTTAGACAGAAGAGTGAGGACCGCCCCCCTGCTCCAGTCTAGCGTAAGGCAGCTCCTTCCTGGCTACCAGCTCAGACTCTGGAACGAGGCCAAGCTCCATAATTCCTGTCCAACCTTGGACCCGCTAGTCACAATGCCAGGATTCAAGGCCCTCCTCAGCAAAATGGAGCTGACAGAAGTACCTATTCCAAAGGGTTGTTGTCTGCTCAGGCTGCCCTAACAAAACACCACAAACTGATAGCCTACACAACAGACATTTATTTTCTCACAGCTCTTGGGGCTGCAAGTCTCAGATCAAGGTGCCAGCAGGTGGGAGCTCTCTCCCAAGCTTTGCAGATGGCACCTTCTCACTGTGTCCTCACATGGCCTTTTTTCTGGGCATTTTCTCTCTCTCTGAGAGAGTGCTCTGGTTTCCCTTCCTCTTCTTATAAGGACATCGATCCTATCGGATTAGGGGCCTGTTCTTATAACTTCATTTAACCTTAATCACCTTCTTAAAGGCCCTCTCTCCAAACACAGTCCCACTGAAGGTTAGGGCTGCAACATGTGAATTTTGTGGGGACACAATTCAGTGAATTTTGTGATGATTAAATGAGCTAATGTACGTACCGTACTTAGGAAGGACAGTGCTTATACATACTACATGCTTAACAAATGTTAGCAATTATTACTAGTGATATTATTGTTTTCAGAATATTGGGTCATCAAGCTAATGTTTGAAGAACAGTGAGTGTCTAATACTTCATGGTTTAAATTCCCTCTAGGTGGGTATTCGGATGAGGTGTATAAAGTAAGAAAGAAAATGTCATTCATCTTAAGATCAGATGGAACAGCTATTCCCACCCTTGGATCTGCCAGAAGTGACAAAGCTGGATGAACACAAGGGCTAAATGTAATGTAGTTAGATTTTCACAAAGATTACATTTTCACAAAGTTTTTCATAAAGATTAAATTCTCAAGTGTTTAAGTTCTGAGATTGTATTTTTTTTCCCCCTTTTTATTTTGGAAACATGTAATTAGGCTTTCCTAGAACTCCCGATTACACACATTAAGTTGAAGACAAAGGGATCCCCTGCTTTGTCCTTGTTTTGGTATTAAACTAACCTCCCTTTAAGAAATGATGCACCGACAATGGACAACAGCTCTCATGTTATCATTTGGGCTGTGTGTGTGTGTGTGTGTGTGTGTGTGTTTTAATATCCTTAATGGAAAGCTTTTATTAGTAACCTGGTATTTTTTTACCTCATTTTTGGTCCAAAAGTCTGGAGCCCATGGGCTGAACTCTGGTCTAATATGAACTGAAAAAGCAGAGGTCTCTGTCCCAGGCCTCCATTTTCTAGATAAATAAGTTGGACCACAACCCACTTGGGTGTTTCCAAGCGATCTGGCTGATGCTGAACCTCAGCCAGTCCCTCAGGCTAACGTCCGGAATCAGCTGCATGTTGGCTGGGATGCCTAATGCCATACACACAGACACATATCAATGCATATGCTTATTTGTGAGGATTGGCAATCAAGAAAGCCTCTTTTAAAGCTGCATTGCGTTTGACAGGAATGACTATAAAAGAACCAGCTAAGAGATAAAGCACCCTGAGTAGGCTGAACTCTGGCTAAATTCTCTGAACACTCTGTCACCACTTTTCCCAAGTGAAAAAGATGGTTTCAGGGAATAATCATGAGGGATTCTCCCAGCACCCATATTCTTTAATTATCTGGAAAACAGTCACTCCCCATGATCATGGGATGAAGCTGAGGAGTTGGCATTTGAATGACCACATCCAGACCTGTTATGTTAAGCCTGAATTTTTCATCTAAAGCAATGGTCAAAATGCAGACTTCCTTATTTGTGTCTCATTCCCGAGTTGTTGCATATGAAATCTGTGTCTGATGGCCACTATCTGGGGCAAGCACATTTTCTGCTTGGCTGGAACTGTGCGTGACTCCTGACCAGAGGCTTCCCAACAGTCTCCAAAGCCATCTGCTGTCATGAGTAAGCCAAGGATTCAGGTTCAAACCACACTGGTCTCAGAATTATGGGGTGCTGGCATCCAAAGCCAACAGACAACACTGACCCTAAGCCATCCTGGGGAGGGAGGGGCAGGCATTCTTGGAAGGAAGGAGCCTCAGTAAAATAAAACTAAGAACGACAACAATAACACAAGTAACTTGAGTACTAATATTTCGCAAGGGTTTGCTCCATGCTAGCTAACATGATGAGCATTTTACTCATCTCATTTAACCTTCCCTACAACCCCAGCAAGGAAGCTCCATTATTATCCCATTTTATAGATGAGAAATCTGAGGCACAACTAGCAAATGGTGAAGTAGGTATAGAAAAGTTCTCGTTCCTGTTTTCAAAGAGTTTTCAAAACTCTGGAGAAATAAGGCATAAAGGGCCAGCTCAAATCAATCCCATCGGAAAGCCACCTTCAGTTGCACTCCAATGAACCCCACCGAGAGGCAGGCCAAGGGTCCCAGGGTCAAGGTAAGTTTTACAGGGTACTCTACTGAAAGTTGCCCAGAGTAGGCAGCCAAGTGTCAGGACCAGGAAGCCAAGTTCAGCCATACAACACAAAGGACTTAACTGAAAATGTGACGCCAGAGTGGTGGTTCCCCAGGACCAGCTCCCCCTTGGAGTAAACTCTGGGGTTCACAAACTCTATGAGGTCCTGACTAGGCTTCGCATCCTTCCATGGAGCTCCACTGAGGCCACCTGAGCTCCCTAGCCCTGACCACAAGGGGGAGTATGACATGACTGTTTCCCCTGCCACCTTACCTCTCTCCGCCTCAGGCTTCAACCTCACTCCCTCCTCACTGGGCCTCTTCTAACACACCCCACCAGGCAGTATACCAACCTGTTGCCTCTGGAGGCTTTCTCCCCATGACTCCCCTGTCCCCCCACCCCCACCCCAGGAAATGCATGTCTAGAGCTACAGTGAGACCTAGTCTAATGTGGCAAGGCCGTTGGCTGGGAGCTCCAAACCCTCTGGAGCTCTGGGACAGGACCTTTCCCTGTCTGGGGCCTGGAAGTAGCTTCTCCCACCAGACTTTCCAGAGAAGCCTCTCGGAGAGCTTGATATTCCATTTGGTTGCCTGCTCACCATCTGACATTGTCCCAGCTACTTCCTGGCCTTCTCTCTTCCTTCGGACCCTGCTTTTTCCCATTCTCCCTTCCCAGAAGCCCCCTCCTATTGAGGTCTCAAGCTGTGGAGAGTGGCTATCTGCAGGCTGCTGTCGGGGCACTGTCCACAAGGAGGGTGTGCCTCAGTGGGAGGGGAAGAAAGCCTGGCAGCAGGGAGTTCACAGCTGGGGGCCCCTGGGAAGATGGGTCCTTGCCCAGAAGAGGGCTTGTTCTCAGGCCTTCCCTTGCAACTAGTAGCGAGCGAGAGAGAGAGAGGCCCGGGGAGTGAAGCTCAGAGTCAGGAGTTCTGTCCTTGCTCCTACTTCTTCATCCCCTTGACACCCCCGTGGAGATTTTTACCATGAATACATTACAGGTAAGATGCTCCCCAGGGCCATCCAAGAGTCACCTGCACCCCCCAAAATATATTCTTTACCAGGTAAGTCCAAAACTGAAGTCATATCCATCTAACCCTCAGAACACCCCGGGGACCCACCAGGAACGTAGGGCAGAGTGTCACTCCCCACTTTGCAGATCAACTGCTGAGAGCAAGGGTACAGTCAGCACACAGGGTGGTGGCAATTCTGCAGAGGGATCCAAGCTTCCTGAATACTTGTCCAAACTTCCACCAACCAGCTCTATGACGATATGCATCATTGCCTGGGCAAAAGGTCCTAGGAGAGGGAAACCCTTCAGAAAACCAACTCCCTCCACAGAGGGCTTCCCTTGAGGAGATGCCAGGCCCCTGATGGGGAGGTTCTGCAGCCCAAGGACCCAGCTAGCCCCCTTGCTTTGCATGGGCAGCATGGTGGGGAGGAAACTCACTAGCTAAGCTTCTGAGTCTCTGCCAAGTCTCCCAACTCCACCCTGCTCCCCTTCACCTCCATGTCCCTTCTTGCTCGGAAACAGCTTTCCCACCTCCCCCATGGGCCCCTCTCCTGCGGAGATGCTCTGGCCAGAGGATGAGGCTGAACCCAGATGGTGAGGGAGAATTAGCATTGAGCCCCACTGAGCCATGAAGGGAACTGAAGAGGTGAATATTTTACACCTGCAATTAGTCACACATGCAGAACTGTGCTTACAACTAGTTGCACCTGCAAGTGGTTAATTGCTAAATAGCAAATGCAATTAGGCACTTACACATTATCTCCGGGGTGAAAGTTGCCAACACAGTAGTCACTAGCATATGCATGGTCACACACACACACACACACACACACACACACACAAGGGCAGGCATGCATATTATCTAGAGAGGCGCACGCATATGCAGGGACACACATACACTCGCAGCACACACACATCCATGAGCACGAACACATATTCAGGCACACACACATGCATACAAGAACACACACATACAGGGGCACACACACACATGCACACACATATACAGGAGCGTGTGCACACACACTCCCTGATGAAGGAGTGAACGCAGAAGAAAGCGATTTGGCTCCCAATGTTGGAGACTAAAAGATGCTACGGAGGGAGGGCCTTTTTATTAAAACGTCGAGAAGCTGCATTAGAAGAATCTAGGTTAACCCAAGCCTTATATTGATGTGAGAGACCCGGTCTAAGAAGGATCCAGCACCAGATAAGAACAGCATGGGACTGCAGATTGTTCTTTTGATAAAGACTGAGCAACCGTGGAAAACAAATTGAGCCAGGCACACAGGGCTACAGAAAAGGCCGGCTCTCTCAGGCCTCACCACTGTTGACCCCCCACATGGAAACTATTATCTAACTGCATAGGGCGGAGGCTAGCCGTAATTGTTACATTCACGGGTTGTTGTTGTTGTTGTTTTTAATCTCAAAATACTGCTTTGAAAAGTAATACACAAAATCAGAGAGTGACCTTTAAAAATTCTGTTTAATGCTTCCTTTGTAGCCCTTTCTTCCTTCCTCCAGTTTCTCTGAGCTGTGATACCGAGTTGTCATAGTTTTCAAAAATATTTCCTTTTGAGCAGCCGAGTGAGGAGGAATACATCTGTGTATTTAATTGTAGTTGGTTCAGACGTGGTAGACTGAAGAACCTCTTCAGCGGTAACGAGCCACGCTGAGGCTGCGAGCCTGTCTACTCGGAGACGCCGGAGACGCCGGAGACTTCGGAGATGGTGGGGTTAGGAGAGCAGCACCGCCTCGGGGACTTCGCTGATGGTCGGGTTAAAAGCGCAGCACCCCCGATTTACAGAACACCTTTCCGTGATCAGAGCAGGAGCCGCCTGCGCCTCGCTGGCCAGACTCACACTCCGTGTTCAGAACATCAGCTCCTCTCCCTTCCCTCCTTCTTTGCTCCTTTCTTCGTCTTTTCTCCTTCCCTTCCTTTCTTCTCTCCCTCCCTTCCTCTCTCCCTCCTTCTTTCGTTCATCAAAAAGGAATCGAATAACCCGAAATCACTGGAAATGATCTCTGCCTTCTAAGTGCTCATAGTACGGCTGCAGGGAATAATCTTTGTTGTACCCAGGTCTCTGATACAGAGAAAAAACTGCATGAGCTTTAGAGGTAAGCGTAGGGGAGCCTGGGTGGCTCAGTCGGTTAACTGTTTGACTTCAGCTCAGGTCATGATCTCAGGGTCCTGGGATGGAGTCCCCAGTCAGGCTTTCTGCTCAGCGGGGAGCCTGCTTCTCCCTCTCCCTCTGCCCCTTCCCCCACTTGTGCTCTCTCTCTCTCTCTCAGTAAATAAATAAAATCTTTTTTTAAAAAAGATAACTATAGTGCAGCCATTGAAGAGTAAAGACATGGACTTGGGACAAATTTAAGCCTCAACGCTGCCACTTAGTAGCTGTGTGATCTTGGACAAGTGACTTAACCCCCTTCATTTGGAAATGGGCATAATATAGCCAACTGCTCAAAATTGTAGTGAGAGTTAAACTGAACTCGTAGCAAAGCATGTGGCTTTAATGTAAGGGCTTGATAATAATTCGATAATATTTGTTATGCCTAACTAACCACCAATAACATAACATCGAGGAAGGACCCATTAACACTGGCTGTCTTCATGGGGAGTCTAGTTTGTTACTGCAGTATAACTTAGCCTATGCCGACTGGGACAAGCACAATGGCTCATGAAAATCTAATGACAAAATCTGGTGTGGCTAGAGTGCAGGTGAGAAGAACGGGTGTGGGGAACTAGGTAAGAAAGGTCATTTGGGGCCACCATTGACTACCAAGAATGAAGAAATTGGTCAACATGTGTCCCAGGAGACCCTAGTGTGTCAGCACTGGCTTGGCACAACAAGGATGACCCTGCAGGGTCTGATCCCCTGCTTGTCCTGGCTCACCTCCCTGATCCAGCCTTGAAGAAGGGAAAGCCTTGGAGCTCACGGATACAGCCCTTTGAATTTCCAGGAAGCTGTCTCACAGCCTCTCTCTCTCAGAGAAGTTCTCAATCCCTTTATTCCCAAGGATTATGCCAGATGAAGTATCCTCCCTCCAAGGTTATGCAGTGTTATGGCAATGGGCAGAGAATCCCCCAACCATATACTCCTCAAGCCCCTGGCCTAGCATGGCACCCTATAATCCACCCCACATGCACTGAGCGTTTATTCCCAGTAGAGGGTGGCAGGGGCCACTTTTTCGCTGACCTGGTACTGCCAGGGAGACCTAAATGAGACAATCTGGAAGGCCTGTCTTCTCCTGTGGATGGAGCAAGCTACCGTATCACCAGAGCCCACTGCTAGTCAGTCTCTCCAGAGGTTATCCTGTTCACTCACTTTCTTCCAGACAGCACTGAAGCCAGTTCGATCTAGTCGGAAGAGAAGTACTCTGCCGTGGTTTTAAAAACATGGCTGCAAATTCTTGATACCCCTCCCATTGCGGGGTGGCAGTCTGTGTCCCTTTTGCTTGAATTTGAGTGGGTTTGTGACCTCTTTGACCAGGAGGGTATGGCAGAAATGGTGACATGTGGCTCCTAAGACTATGTCACAAAAATCATGTAGCTTTTTCCTTCTTCACTCAAACATTCTCTCCTGGAGCCTTGAAGCACCATGAAAAAAGCATAATTGCTCTGAGGCCACTATGAGCAAGCTCAAGCCACACGGACAGGACACCTGTAAGGGTTCCAGGCCGGTTCTAGAACTCTTAGCTGAGTTCTGCCTTCTAGTTATCCCAGCCCAGGGACCACACATGTAAGTGAAGAAGGCTTCAGAGGATTCCATCTCCCAGCTGAGGCCCCAGCCGTCCTGAAGCAGAGGCGGCCCATCCCTGCTGCGCCCTGTCCAAATTCCCGATCCAGACAATCTATGAGCATAATAAAAATGGTTGGCATTGAAAGAAGGAATTCACTCCGAGGAATAAAATGGTGGTAACGAAGCGACTCTCCTAGTTAAGGTCCCAGCAATGTCCTGTGGGGACAGCCCCAGTACCTTTTACTTTCAGGTCTCAGGGTAATAGTGAAAAACCTATGATTTAGGGCGGGAGGATCTGGACTCAAACACCATCTATAACCATGCCGTGACTGGGATGGTCTTGGGCTGGTCATCAGCCACTCTTGTTTCCATTTCTTTTCCTTCCACAAAGTGGGAATAATAATGATCACAGTAATAACTTCCTCACAGGAGTGTTAAAAAAGTAAATGAGAAAGGGCAGCCCGCCAAGCCCTGTACAAATGTTTGTTGTTGCTGTTAATAGAGTGAATGAGGCCCTTTGTAAAATGTTTTTTTTAGGCAAAGAATGTGATCTTAAGCCATTTATGGAGAAGGGAGTGAGTTACACACACGCACGCACACACATCCACGTGTGTGCACGCACACACACACCCTTGGCTGCCCCTTTCTGGAGACAATGGATTCCTTCAGAACAAAAGTCTAAAGTTACAGAGAGAACTGAAACACATCAATCTGGTTGGGTTTTTTTTTTCTTTCTTTCTTGCAACATGCCCCTTTACCAGTTTTAAAATTACACAATAGCTTCCAAATATCTGCACTAGATTTCTTCCTCCTAAGATTCCAGGTTAAAAATAGCTTAAATACACTTCTTCCATCAGTCAAATCATAAGGTAGAAGATACTGTACCATTCTAAATATATAAGTTGAGAATATTTCTTTTCCTCGAAGAAAAATCCTCCAACATCTCTTGACTTTGTTTCCCTGGGGGCTTTGACAACTTGTATCATGGGACTAGAAAACCTGAGTGTTTAGCTTCCAGATGCCGGACCGAGTCCCCTGCCTGGCTCCACCTTCCTTGGGGACAGCATGCTGGGGGGGGGGTACCCAAGAAGGCCAGTTCTGTTTTACTCCCCTGAAGCCAGATGGCAAGCAGTGCCCACCACCTCTCACATTCTGTGGAGCTCCCACACTCCTCTCCGTTCATTCACTCACCCAACAGGTAAGAGTGCTTGTAATACCTGCACGGGGCCAGGTGAGGAGCTGCAGAAGTGACCTGGAGGCTGCCTGTCCTCAGGGAGCACGCAAGCACTGTGAGGCACCAGGAGAGGACACTCTGCTGCGCAGCGTGAATACTGCCACTTGAGCTCATGCTCACAAAGCACTGGGGACACAGAAGTAAGGGCTGCTAATATGCCTCTGGGGGGGGAAGACAGGGAGGGCTTAGGACGGAAGGAGCCTCAGGAGCAGACCTGGAGCTGAACCAGTCAAAGAGAAAGAGAAGGGAGATCCAGGAAGAGGAGAGAGTGTGTCAACAGCATGGATGACCAGACTCAGTTCTGGGAACCCCTGAGCCCTGTCTGGCCAGAAGCATGAAGTGGGGGCTCACGAGATGGGTCTGGAGATGTAGTCAGGGGCCAGATTACTAAATGCCCTGGTGCTAAGGGGTGGGGAGGGGAAATGTGTCAGACTTTATTCTGGAAGCAGTGGAAAGAGGAAGGGACAAGAGGGTGTCCTGGTCACTGAAAAAGAGTCTGCCAGAAACATTCTGAGCCTTGCTATCATTCTTGAGAAGAAATTTGAAAATGAAGGAAGAGGATTTGGGGGAAGTCACCGTGGGGTGGGCCCCAGAGGTGCCATTAAAGAGATGCAGTGGGGTACCTGGCTGGCTCAGTTGGTTAAGCATCTGCCTTTAGCTCAGGTCATGATCCTGGACTCCCAGGATCAAGCCCCATGTCAGGCTCCCTGCTCAGCGGGGAGTCTGCTTCTCCCACTGTCCCTCACCCCACCCATGCTCTCTCTCTCTCTCTCTCTCTCTTTCTCACTCTCTCTCTCAAGTAAATACACTTTTTAAAAATCTTTAAAAAAAATAAAGAGATGCAGCAGGATGTGGGAGTCCATTCTGCCCGGGATGACTCCTGTAGGCCATCCTGCCCCTCCCCAGAGCACATCTTTGCTGAAAGAAAATAGGCCAGGAGCTGGGGCTGTTCTGAGGCATTCTCCTCCACATTTCAGGCCACTCACTGTGACGGCACCTGTGACAATGCGAAGCTCAAGCTGAAAGTCTACCCAGTGCTTCCTTTAGTGAAAACTATGGTGTCCGCAGCTTCAAGCACCTCCAGTCCTCCACTCTGTTAAGCCATGAAGGTGGGAATGCAGATGAAGAAGCTACAAAGACACTTCTGCCCGTGTTAAAACATCCACAAAGAAGTTTTAGATTTGTAATTTTGATACACTGGGTCTCAACTAGAAGCAAATGCCCTCTAGGACTGACATTTCAAAGGAAGAGGAGGCGCCCCAGGGTTCAAAGCTCCAAAGCCTCCACCTACTGTGAGGCTGGGTGCAAACACTGGAAGAGATGTGTCTGGGCTACTGTTTTTATTAGGATTGTTGTTTTTCTTAGGGCTTTGGCTACAAAGCTCTGCAGGTGTTAAATGACAAGCCCTAGCCTTTCTTTCCCCAGAAGCACTGTTGTCATGGACTGCAATTTTACAGAAAAGATTGTTTAGGGAAGTATATGTGGCATTACAGAAGAAATTCCTTGGTCATTGAGAGTATCATAGGCACGCGGAGGAGGAGAGAGGGGGACTTCTGGAGAAAGTGACCCCGTAAGCTGAAATCTGAAAATGAAGAGCAGTTAGCCAGGTGAAAAAGGAAGCAAAATTGTTCTGCAACAAAATCTAGACAATATTAGGGTCGGCAAGCAGGTCCCATAGCATCCCAGGATGGTTTGATCACCTTTCAACCTGCCTGTGAACTGGCCCTGTCCAATGTTGTCTTTTTTTTTTTTATGTTATGTTAATCACCATACATAATAAAATGCTGTCTTTACTGAGCCAAGTGAGTAAGCTGTTCTGCATTTGCCAGAGGGCTTCCAGTCTTCAGTGCCCAGGGGGGCTGTTGCATCAACCCAGGAATGCCCTCGACCCCTGCTCCTTGCCCCTACCCAGAAGCCTGGGTTAGATGAGATGTGGTGAGTCTCTTGTTCTCCTGGCTGCTTCCATGGAGCTATGTGGGCAAGGGGTAGTCACAGTTCACAGCTGCAGCACCCAAGGAGGGGAAGTAGGTCAAACCTGGTGATGACCAACCAGTCCATCCAGAAGATCCACCCCGACCATGGGAGTCAGGACCTTGGGCTACAGATCATCTTACTTCCCTGCCTTTATTTTCTCTTCATCCAATATCCTCATCTATTCCATTTATTCTGTTGGTTTATTTATATGTATCCAGCCTCATTCCCAAAAAAGATTTAATGCAGCCTACTTCTGTGAGCACACGTGCATATACAAACATCCCTGTAGGCAACGTGATGCCTTTCTTCCCACTCATTCTGCTCTCTTAGATCTTTCTGTTATTCCATCTTTACAGATAGTTTTTTTAGACCACTGCCCTTCATTGACTTTTTTAAAAAAGATTTTTATTTATTTATTTGAGAGGGAAAGAGAGAGAGCACGGGTGGGGGGAGAGCAGAGGCAGAGGGAGAGGCAGACTCCCCGCCGAGCAGGGAGCCCGATGTGGGGCTCCATCCCAGGACCCCGGGATCATGACCTGAGCCGAAGGCAGACACTCAACGACTGAGCCACCTGGGTGCCCCTGCCCTTCACTAACTTTAATTTATTGCTATAATGTTGTGTTACCCATAAATCAAGGTTTAAATAAAAGAGTTGGATCCTGAAGTTATTGAGGTTGAATGAGATGATGCAGGCAAAGCCCTCAGCACAGGACTGGGCACACAGCACAGCTGTCGGACCAGTAGGGCTGCATGTGGGACTGAATGAGATGGTCCCCGGAACCCATCTCTGATGGCAGAGCAGCAGAAACGGTGGCCCCACCAGCAAATTCCCCCCACTGTTCTCCTGCAGCCTGCCCCTTACTCCATAAGGCCTACAGTATATGTCTGCTTTGTCTGTGCTCACTCTCTGGACATGCTCTTTGGCCACATCTTCCAACCCAGGCCAGTGTGCAAGGCCTCCCCCTGCCAGGGTCCTCTGCCCCCAGACTCGGGCCTGCAGAAGGGATGGCAGCCGTGACCCACAGCTCATTAGATATGGCATCAGGGGTCCCTGAGCTCGCTGAGCCTCTGGAAAAGAATTTCCAACATCGGCTCCTGACTCAATAGAACAAAGTCAACAGCTCTGGAAACGGCTTTCTTTCTACATTTAAAAATAAGTTCATGAAAAGTCCCCCAGAAAAATCAATTCTGGCTTTTTAAAACTCCAAATCAATATGATGTGTGAAAGTTCTCATTACGAGAGAGGTGGGGGAGGTCAGAGAAGCAAGGAGAATCAGAAAGGAAGAGAAGGAGTGCGGGAAAGACAAGAGAAAGAGGGAGGCTGGGTGGTGGCCGGGAGAAGAGTGCAAACGGGAAGAAGGACAGGGATGTGCAGGTGGGACACAGAAGCAGCTCCACCAGCAAGGAACAGGCCACACAGAGGAATGGGGCTGCTGACTCTCCAGGGGCCCACAGGCGGCCTTAGGCACTTGGGGGGCAGGGGGCAGAGAGGATGGGGAACAGATAGGCAAAGTGCCGTGAGGCAGGTGGGAGCAAAAATGGATGTCCCGTTGTCAACTGAAGAGGAAATCCAAAGCTCTTGAGAGAAGAGGCAGGAGTTCAGGTAGGACTTGAAGGGCTGCTGAGACTTGAAGTTGGAACTGCTGAGTTGAAGGGTGGGGGGCTCCCCATGCCCCATGACGGGGTTGGGAAACAGCCCCGGTCAATACATGCCCACAGCTCCCTGAGACGCAGCAGGGGCCTAAGCACTTGACGAGCGTCCATTCACTCAGTTCTCACAACCACCTTAGGAAGCAGGTTACTGTAATGCCCATTTTACAGCTGAGGAAACTGAGGCACAGAGAGGTAAGATAACCCACCCAACGTCATACAGCTATAGGGGGTGGCAACAGCGTTCAAACCCAGAGTCCACACTCTTAACCACGCTGGGCTTGGGGCCTGTGGTATTTGTGTGTATGTGTGCACTCCTGACTTCTTGTCTGGGAACGTGCTCATAATTATATTAATGGGGAGCTGTAAGAGCTCACAAGCACAGGGAATGATTGGGCCAGTCGGGGTTTAGGAAGATGTGTCTGGAGACAGGAGGTGAAGGCAGAGCACTGGGGCAGGGTTTGGGTGGAAACCATTGCTACTGGCAGGGTCTCCAAAATCAAGATCAAGGCAGAGACACAACAGGCCCTCCAGCCCAGATGCAGCTCTAAGTCATTCTCTAGCACTCTCTGAAGACCGTCCCCTCAGCCAAAGCACCAACTTTCCACTGGCCTTTGGATCATCCCTTCTGCAGATGTGCTTCTCTGTGTTTTTCCAGGTCAGACAATGCTTCCTAGGGTTTCCCTGAAAGGATAAGGCCTTGGAGCCTGGAGATGCAGGATTTTCCTCTAGGAGTCAGTATTCCAGAATTGTTTTCTCCTGCAAATTCTTTGGCAACCCCCACACCAACCCACCCCTAGCACTCCTGGGCATTCTAAATCTGCCCAGATGATTCCTTTTGAAGAGCAGAATACAGGCAAAGAGAGCTTTGCTCGGCTCCCCTATGACTGCCAGACCAGCAGTTGGCTCTCCCATAATAAAGGAGAGGGAGCTGAGCTGGGTCTTGCCTGGTGCTTTGAACATTGGTCCAGCCTGCCCGTCACCATCTAGTTGCCCCCTGCCCTGCACCCTGGGGAAGGCAAGGAAGCCAGCCAACGCAGCCAGAGAAAGCAGTCTCTTTGTTGTGTGCCTGGCCTTAGAGCAGGCTGCAGGCCTGGGGGTCGGGGCACACAGAGGCCCACGAGCATCTGAGCCCAAAGAGGGTGCCATGAGGTGGGCTTCCTCATACCCGAGGAAGGACAGTGACTGCATCAGCAGCCCCAGCCCAATCCAGCGTCAGATTATTTGTCCTCTGAATCTGACTCCAAAAGTCTCTGTTGATGGAGTACCCACCCCGGCTCTAGATGGAGCAAGAAGAGGAGTCAGACCAGGCTCCCCTGCGATGGGAGTATGTGGCTGACCCGGGATGAGCAAGTGCACAAGGGACCGACCCTCCCAGACTCAGAGGCCCAGCAGGGCTGTCACAGACAAGGTAAGGAGACCATCTGGCCTCACTCCTGTTCAAGAAAGGCCTCAAATTCACACTCAGTGAGATCTACTCACAGAACTGAAAGGAGAAGTTCATACAACTTAAAACTGTATCCCGTTATCCAACCAGCCTGCCTCTAGGGCCCTGGACATGAATACATTGTATGAATCCTGCGAGTATCATCTCGTAGCACTACACAGAGTATTGCAATTTTTGTGTTAAAAGCATTTATTTGTTGAAGGCAAACATTTAAATCATGCCACAATTTTTTGTAACCTTGTTTTGACTTTACCTCTTTAAATACACACACACACACACACACACACACACACACGAGAAAGACTCAAAGACCTAGACACTCTCTGTCCAGCCAGGAAGCCCTGCACACAGCATTGGCTTACAGCAAGGATGCTCTGAAGGGGGAGGGAGGGGTGGGCAACGGGGAGAGTCAGCGTCTCCTGGGGCAGGTCTTCTGGGAGGAGCCAGAGGGGGAAGATGTGGCCAAGGACTGATGCACACAGGCGAAAGGAAATTCCCAGACACTGTTAGCTTCTGTTTCTGTTCTATAATTAAGACCTCTATTTAAGCTGGTAACACTTAAGGAAAAAAAGACAAAGGAAGATATTTCAACCAGCTCTGCTTGGGCTTCTTTTCTGTGAATTATTACAAGTGTTAATGGGTGTCTTCATTAAAGTATAATTTAAGAAATACTACAAGTTGGGTTCCCCCACCCTCATAGGTCTGATGGACTCAAAATCAGCAGCTCCTCCCACTGAACTAAAGCAAATTTATCAAAAGGGAAAATTAGCCAACTCGGTCTGTCCAGTGGTAGAAATGAGACAGAAATTGGAGACAACATGGGTTTGCTTTTCTGGGAACAAACATGGTATGTGACCAGATTCCAAACAGACCAGGAACCTTAGCTGTTCTGAGAACATCAAAGAGCAGGACTAGCTGAACAGAGGGCTGTCTGCCAGGACCCACTGGACCTGTAGGGGACCAGTTCAGGGCAGGAGGTGGGGTGGTATTTAGGGGGCTGCTTCCTCTGCAGCAGGGAAGGGAAAGGACCAGCTCCTTCTGTAAATGTTTCTCGCCAACCCTCACCAGCCAGCTCTTGCCAGACACAGTGGCAGCCCTCCCAAACCCTTCCCTCTAGTGCCCTCCCCATTCTCAACCCCCTCAACCCCAAATTAACATTCACTTTAAGAACAGTGTGCTTGCTGTGGAAATGCAGGCTTCGAGTGCCCAGCAGCCCCCTCCCCACCCTGCCAACCACACTGTTGCCCCCAGGCTACCCGGTAAAGATATTCTAGAGCAGACCCCAGGGAGACACAGGGCATGCACCCACTCCACCTGCTACCGGAGAAGCCTGGGGCAGAGTGATGCTGGAACTCGGGGTAGGGACAGAATAAAGACGAGGGCTCCACTGAGAGGGACGGGAAGCCACTCAACTCTGCACCCCAGTTTCTTTCATCTGCTCTCCTTTCTTTGGGTCTCTCCACATCTTGGCGCTGTTTGCTTCTCGGATTCCCTGGGCCTCCCACTTGATAAGTTAAGCCTCCTTGCTGGAACTGAAGCACTATTAGCCAGTTGAAAGCCTCCATTCTAGCTGACTTTGTCGCCTAAACAGCTTTCCCTGCGTGCCCCCTGCCTTGCCAACCACCTCATCTCTGAGTCGCTCCTAACACCCAGGAGTGAGGGCTGATTAGAATTTAAGATAATTTTCCCAGGGCATTAGCGCACTTTCTTTCTTTCAAGGAGTATCAGGGTGAAAAAGGGATAAAGCTTAAGTTTCGAGGGACAAATACTTTAAGACTGAGAGGGAAAATGGTTTAATTGCTTAAGTTCTTATTTGTCTCAAACAATATGGTGGGTGGGTGGATGAGAGAAGAGCTCAGAGCTGAGTGTTAACTTTGACAAACCTGTTTGGCCTGATGAGCATGTGAGACGGGGAGGCCTTCGCCTTCTCCCTCTGCAGCCATGTGTCCTAGGCGGCCCTAGCCTCCTCGTGCACCTTGCACTTACCAACTCAGGACGCATCCGTTCACAAGCAATGCCCCCCCACCCCCACCCCGCCACATACACACACTCAAATATCCCTCCCCTCATGCAGCCTGCATTCTGGTGGGGAGAGGCAGATCGTGCACAAAATTAATAAGTATGCTGTACACTATGTCAGAGGTGATAGGTGCTATGGAGAAAAATAATGCAAGGTAAAGGAGGTGGGAGGGCTGTTAGTAAGGTAGCCCACACCGTGAGTGGGGTGGTCAGGTCAGGGATCACTGAGACAGTGATATTCAAGTAGAGGCTTGGAGGAGGTGAAAGAGCCATCCCTACAGCTCTCTGGTGTTGGAACAACTGGACACCAAAGGCAAAATTATAAAAAATGAACCTCAATCTGAACCTCATACCTTAAACAAAAGCTGAGTCAAAATGGATCACAGGCATGCATGTAAAACATAGAAGTATAAAACTTGTAGAAGATTAACATTAGGAGAAAACCTCTGTGACCTGGGGTTAGACAAGGAATTACTTTACTGGACATGACACCAAAAGTATGATCCCTAAACCTGGATCAATGGAAGAAATAATTGGTTGGAAACACTGAAAAAAAAAAGAATAAATTCTCTAGACAATGGAGTATTATTCAGCTTTTAAAAGAAATGAGCTGTCAAGCCACAAAGAGACATGAGGGAACCTTAAATGCATATTACTAAGTGAAAGAAGCCAATCCAAAAAGGCTACATACTGTATATACCTGTATAACATTCTGGAGAAGCCAAAACTATGGAGACAGTAAAAAGATGAGTGGTTGCCAGGGGTTAAGGGAGAGGGAGGGATGCATGGGTGGAGCACAGAGGATTTTTAGGGCAGTGAAACTACTCTACATGATACCACAATGGTGGATACATGTCAATATACACTTGTCCAAATTCACAGAAGAAAGTACCACACCAAGAGTGAACCCTAATGTGAACTATGGACTCTGGGGGATTATGAAGCAGCAGTGTAGGTTCACTGATGGTGATCGGTGTCCCCCTCCGGTGGGGATGTTGAAATGGGGAAGGCCATACATGTGTGTGGGCAGGGACAACGTGGGAAATCTTGGTAACTTCCCCTCCATCTTGCTATGAATCTAAAACTGCTCTAGGAAAACAAAGCCTTCAATAAAAAAAACATTTAATGAATAAATTGGATTTCATCAAAACTGAAAATGTTCGCTTTGTGAAAGACACTGTTAAGAGAAAGAAGAGACAAGTTACAGAATGGAAGAAAATATTTGCAAACTATATATTCGCATAGTCAACAAAAAGACATATCCAAAATATATAAAGAAATCTCGACCACCAATAGTTAAGAAAACAAACAACCTAATTAAAACTTGGACAAACATCTTGAATAGACACTTCACCAAGGAGGATAAACAAATGGCAAATAAGCGCATGAAAGATATTTAACATCATTATTCACTAGAGAAACACAAATAAAAACCATCCTGAGATACCAAGACACACCTAACAGAATGGCTAAAATAATAAATAGTGATCATACCAAGTGCTGCAAAAGATGCAAAAAACTGTGGTAATGCAAACTGGAACAGCCACTCTGAAGATCCATCTGGCAATTAAGCACACAATTTCTGTATGACCCAGCCATCCCTCTCTTGGGTATCTGACCTAGAGAAATGAAAATGTATGTCTACACAAACCCTGTCCATGAATGTTTATAGCAACTCTATTCATGATTACCAAAAAATTGGAAACAATCCAAGTGATTTTTGACAGGTGCATGGATAAACAAACTACGGTGCCTCCATAGGATGGAATACTACTCAACAATAAAAAGCAACAAACTAGTGATATAAACAACGGCTTACATGAATCTCACAGGCATTACGTTAAGTGAAAGAAGCCAATCTCAAAGGTTTACTATATCGTTCCATGTACAAAGATGATAGATACAAGGGGATGGAGACTAGACCACTGGTAGCAGGGCTGGGGATAGGAGGAGACAGTGACTAGAAAGCAACATCACAAGGCAGCTCTTCTGCATTCTGATTTTTAGGGTGGTTACACACATCTGTGCATGCATTAAAGTTCATAAAACTTTCTCCCAAAATAAGTCAAATTTTCCGTATGACAATTTTTTTAAAGATTTATTCATTATTATTTATTTAAGAGAGAGGGAGAGAGTGGGTGAGGGGCCAAGGGAGAGAATCTTCAAGCAGACTCCCCACTGAGCACAGAGCCCAACTCAGGGCTCGATCTCACGACCCTGAGATCATGACCTGAGCCAAAACCAAGAGTCGGACACTTAACCGACGGAGCCATCCAGGTGCCCCTCTGTGAGACAATTTTTTAAATGAAATTTAAAGTAAAAAAAATTAAAAAAAAAAGAATCTTAATAAAGAATTTAACCTTGCAATGACAAACTGAACAAACTCACATCCATTTATGACTAAATGGGTGGCTTTCACTATCGTCAATGACTCCACGTTAAAATATTTTATGGACCCATGAGCCAGATCATGTTATCTAAACCTTCTTAATATTTACTGGATCTCTGTTCATTTACCACATTCTTCCCACAGTTCTTCTATGTCTCAAGGGAACCAGCACCAAACAGAAAATTATCCTCTGGCTTATTTAGTAACAAAAATGCTAGCAATATCAACATCCATTTTTGAATCCTTGCAATGTGTCAAGGTCTTTGCTGAGCTCCACACAGGCAGATTCTCATGGAGGCCTCACAGCGAGCTTGAGCCCAGTGTTAAACAACCAGTTAATGCAGAGCAATACTGAGGCCCAGAGCAGCCACCCTGCTAACAAACACAAAGCCAGGATGGAACAACCCAAGCTTTCCTGCTGCAGACTCTGAACAACGCCCCATCCATGGCTGTCTTCTCAACAGCTTGGCCAACCCACCTTCATTGCAGTGCATAGACTCGTGCCCTTGTTTCCCTGCGGGGGCAGGGAGGAGGGGGGTCCTTGGGCAGGGCTGAGGCAGGCTGCACTGAGCTTCCTGGGAAGTACCCTGTGTGCCAGAGACAGGTGCCCTGAATATGGACCCCCAAAAAGTTAATTTGGGGTCTCATCCCAGAGTCAGGGGATTTTCCCAGCAGTTCCAGAGAGGTCGCTCTGTGTTCTCACGGGTAGCCATCACCTTAAACAGCCCGTCGAGAATGAACTAATGATAATCCTTTTTTCCAGGAGTATGTCCTTTTCTTTCCTCCTTCCTGGTGAGTTAATAGCAATGCGTATCATGATGAGGCTTCTATGTTCTCGTTTGCATTTGTTCACCTTCACAAGAAATCCGAAAATCACCTCATTCTTTCAATGCGTGGGGTACTGACATCAAAATCTTTCCTTATCTGTGTCATCCATCCCTTGAGCTTCTGCCTGGAAAAACTGCATCTCTATAGAGGCCTAGTCACCCGGTCACCTGGCTCTCCAGAGGCAGTCCTCCCAGGGACCTCCAGACCTTCAGAGTGAGCCTGGCTGAAAGAAGATGGGAAGGGTCCTTTCTAAGCCATGACACAACTGCTAGGCAGATGGCCCTGGCCCTGGCTGCTGTGGTATCCAGAACCTTCCATGAGCGTGGGGTGGATTCACAGAAGTCAGGGCTGGGGCATCCCTCAGCCGCACACTTCAGCACACACACATCGGGGCTGCTCCTGGCCAATTTAACAACACGGGGCTGGGCAAAGAAATCACCTGGTGAACCAAGAATAGGAAAGAGTAGAGGGGGAAAAAGCCCTGACAGAAAGTCTTGATTTGTCAGGGTCTATTGCCCAGCTCAGGCTTCCTGATGACTCAGCTGCTCCTGCCTGGGGAAGGTCCCCCTCAGCCAGCTCTGCCTGGGAAGCCAAGCCAGTGATTTCCCATAGCTATCAGCCAGAACAAAAATTACCCATAAAAGGACAGACTTAAATGTCCCCCTGATAACGACTATTGTTTACAGGGCTATTGAGGGAGTGAAAATATAAGAGCAAAGGTCGGTGGACACCAGCAGTGAGAGTTTACAAGAAACTCTGTCATTTCTTATTTCCTCCTCTTCTACGATGAGAAGTTAAGACAACGCCCCTCTGCCATTCCAAAGAAGCAGCTTTGTTGCTTATTCTGTCAAAATATCCCTCCGAAGGCCCCCTCAGCACCCCCCACCCTTCCCCGGGTGGCTCTTACCAGCGGGCTGATTTGCACAGGGGATGCCTCTCTGCTGCACCCCCTTCCAGGCTCACTCTCCTTCTCTTGCTCTAATTAGCAACTGCTTTTTTTTATTTTTGTATGCACGTTCAAAGACAGAGAGCGAGGGGAGTGAAAGGGAGAAGCAAAGGTCTGTGTGAAAGGAGAGAGCAGATGGCTTCTCCCTCGCCCCCTCTGTGTCCCTGGGCCCCCGTGTTGGCAAACAGCGCACAATGTCTGTCTACAGAGCTCTTTGCGGCCTAGAAGGAGGGGCCAGCACACAGCTCTGGGCAGGAAAGGAGTCTGTGGGGAAAGGCCTGAAGAGGCCCTGCCCCTGGAGGAAGCCAGGGTAGGGAGGGGATGGAGGCCCTCAACCCACTGGATGTTCAGGGGCAGGGACCTCTGCCTCCTCCTCCTGGCTCCTTAGGAAGTGGGTATATGGCTGCCTAGTTGGCTTGTGTACTGATGGGCTACCTTCTCTGGGTAGCGAAGCCATTGCCCCCAGGGCTGCAGAAAGTCCTAGAGGGAAGGGGGATCTGCTGCTCACTTTGGGGCTGTCAGGCCCAAACTCCTCACTTGAGTTTCCATTAGAGGAAATTCTTAGGTGAGTGGGCAGAGGTACCCACAAAGGGGGAGGCACATTGTCAACCCCAAAGACTGAATCACTCACCCTGACTGGGAAAGTTAAATTCAACAATCAACAGCTCTGGATGCTGGTTTTTAACTGGTATCTGGATTAAAAGATTTAAAAGATGTTAGGGAAAAAAAGGGAGCTTGAGAGAATTCTCAAAAGGGGAAAATAATCAAGAATGGGGTTGAAGAAGCTGAAAAAAAAAAAAGCAGAATATGTTCTAGAAAAGTAAAGAAAGGAGTACAGAGAAGCAGGGCATTCTATAAAGACATCTTTAAAAAAAAAAGTTATTGTTCTTTTTAATGAATGATCTCATTATCAACATGTGTGATTATATATTAATAATTTTGGTGATAAAAATCACTCTTGTAATATCTGCAATTGATTTCAATGATAAGCATTGATTTCCTGTATTTTACTAAATGAAAGAACTCGTTTTTATTGCAATTTGCATCTAAACAGTTTCCTAGGGAAAAAATAAAAACAGTGAATGGAAATAACTATCCATTCATTAAACTTCTACCAATGAAATGTGTTTCTCTTTTCTTACTTTTTGAATCAAGTCCAGAGAGAAGACAGACAAGAGAATAGAATAAATGGAGGAAAAGAAAATAGGAAGACCAACTTGGCCAAAGATGCAGAGGGGTAGACAAACAGAACGAGCAGGGAAAGAAAAGTCCCATGTCCCAAGGACCTTCACATTCAGATCAATGCAGGCATGTGTGGGACAGACCCAAAAACCAAACAGAAACCCTCAAATCGCCTAATTCCCAGAACAGGCAAAATTTTGCCAAGTTCATGATTTGGCAGAGTTGTTGCATATTCCATACAATTTCAATGAGAAGCTCTATCCATCTTGTGCAAAGAGCAGATTGTCATTTTCCACTTGAAATACACACGTTGCACTGACCTTATGTCCTCTGTCAAACTGCAGCGTTATCACCAACTTTTAGTGAAAGGGTTTCACGACGTATGGGCTTGCGGCCATTCTGTTGATTTTGTTCTGGGCGTGTGTGTGCACAGCGTGTCACTATATTGGACAACAGACAGACAAGGCCTCTGCCATCACTGGTTACTTCCTCCATCTGGCTCTGCCATCATCACTTCTACAAGCTCATGCCGCCTGGCTCCTGCCTGGTTTCTTCGGAGCTTCCGCTACTCAGTGCTGCTGGATGTTTCCTTACACATCCTCATGCAAAGCTTCTCTCCCTCCTCGGCTCTCACCCTGCTTCCACAAATTTTGTTTTCAATGCATTTTGTTTTGTTCTCATTTAACAGATGGCACAGAGCGGGCATTTGGGATGCAGAGACACAGCAGGTACAGCCCTGCCCGTGAGGAGCTTGGGGAGAAGGAGACTGAGATTGAAGACAGAGGCAGAGGGGTTCCCACTTCAAGCACAGTCCCTCCGTGGACCTCCTGGCTCATCCCTAGCCAACAGGAAACACACATCAAACCAATGACTTTTCCTTGGGTCCCTCAGTAAAGGATTATATCTCAGCCCAAATGGGATACTGAAGCCCCAAACCTTACCACAAATCACAGGTCTGCCCCTAAGGACTCTTGCTCTTCTCCAGCTTGGGGGGTGGTGTGTAGAGGGGAAGTAGAGACCAGCAGTTATCAACCGGCCCCAGAGTCCTTACGCTGTATGACCTTGGCAAAGTTACTTAGCTTCTTTGTGCCTCGGTATCTTCAATTGAAAAATGAGGTTGATAATTATATGTACCTCATAGGGCTATTGTAAGGATTTAAGAGAGAATGCAGGAAAAGAATGAGGCAGAGCATCTGGTACATAGTGAGCGCTCTGCAAAAGATAGCCACGCTGTATTAGTGGTTCAGCGCAAGCTGGAAGGCAATCCAGAAAGGCTTGCTCCGTACCCATGTTATAGCCCTCACCATGATGAACTGAGGGACTGCCCTGAAGAGTGTGTAAGCTGCTTCCTTAGCCCAAGTGCCCAGGGCAAGTTAGCATTCTTTTCAAACATCAGTCATTTGCATATCATCCTTACTGGTTTGGGCCATATCTATGCACCAGGTTTTTCAATGTATTCTTCTTCTTCTTTAGGTTAACTTTTTTTTTTAACCCGAATATATTTATTTTAACAGAAAAGTAGTGAGGAAGGAAGTGGGGTAGGGAAAAGGAAGGGGCAGGGAGGGGAGAGGAGCACAGAGGAAGGGAGGGGAGCAAGGAAGAGGGGAGAGAGGGACTGAAACAAGGAAGGGAGGAAGGAAGTCCATGGCCTCAGAGAGAAAGAAAACCCGCAGAGCTGGAAGACAAAAGTCACAGAGACAAGAGGCAGTAAGCAGCTGCCCAGGGCTAAGACCAGGCCCGCTGGCAGAAGCAGGGCTGGGGGAGGGCTGAGCTATGGCCTGAAGCACAGGTGCCTGGTCAGGGGCCAGACTGAGGCTGCTGGGAAGCTCTGTTGAGGGCAGGGTGGTGCAGGAGAAATGAAGAGGAGGCTGAGGCAGGTGAGGGCTGCATGCTGGTGATTTAGGAACGGGCAGCTGAGGGGGAGCCACCAGGGTGTGAAGAAGCTCGAGGCCCCAGAGGTAAGCTGGAAGAATCGAAGGGAAGGATGTGGGGTAGGGGATCTGGGTCAAAGGGTGAGAGGTGAGAGATGTGTGGGGCAGAGCAGGACTGTAAAGGGTAAGCAGGGAGCCCAGAACTGGCTCCAGGCAGGAGAAGAAGGATGGGAAAAGCAAGGTGCATTTCCCATCAAACCAGGCTGGCTGGCTTTCGTGGGACTGGACCGGGAGAAGGGGCTGGCCCTTGAGCACCAGCATCTGCACCTGCCCTGTCTCATCTGCAGACCGTTCACCTGCCAGCAACTGAGAAACGCCAACATGGATGAGTGGCATGCGCCGAAATGGCCTGATGCTATAGGTGGGCAAAGAGCAGATAAAAGGCAGGATGCCCTGCAGGAGGGAATGGGACAGAGGAAAGTGAAGTGTAGACCATGTCATGCATGGAAGAAGCAAACTCCAAACGGTCTGCAACAAGCAAACTCACCCGATTTAATGATGCGTTAAATGGGCACACTTGTCAAGTCCTGAACGGGGCAACGCATGGAACTTTGCCATGGTCAATGCCCCTCATAGCAAGACAAATGTAAATTGAAACCACAGTGGGAGGTCAGTTTTCATCTATCGGACTGGCAAAGATAAAAATGGCAGACATTTTATTCTCTTGGCGAAAGTGGGGGGAATAGGAGCTCCCTTACACCACTGGAGGTAGCAAAATCGGTAGGAAACCTATTTTTTTGGAGGACAATTTGGGAATATCTATCAAAATTAAAAATTTATATACTCTGATGCAGCAATTTTTCTTCTAAGAATTTCCTGCATCCTTAGTTCTTAGAAAAGTGCTTGGCACATAGAAAGTCCTCAATAAACATTCACTGAATAAATTAATTAGTGAATTTGACTCACAGACAGGCTTGCACACAAGTACAAAGATAAATGCAAAGATGTTTGTTGAAACATTGTTTAGAAATAAATAACAAAAAAAACCAGGAGGCAACCTAAATGTATATAAGTGAAGGACCAAAAAGGCCCACCCATTCAATAAAATACTACAGAATCCCTTTTTAAAAAGAGGCAAATTTCTATGTAACACAGCCAAGCTACTATTAACCTTCATTGTTAAGTAAGAAAGGCATAGGAGGACTAAGGGGAAAGCCCTGTGTAATATGGGCCCCTATGCAAGTGGGAAAAAGACAGATCCATATTCTGGGTGTGCAAATGCACACATCTTCTCTGCAAGAGAATATCAGAAACTGGAACAGCGAGGGACCCTAGTGAGGACCAGAGTGGGAGGGAAACTTTCTTTTCATAAGTACCACCTGTTCAAACAACTTGTTTTTTGAGATAGAGGGAGAGACAGAGAGAGAAAGCATGAGCAAGGAGGGGTAGAGGGAGAGGGAGAATCTTAAGCAGACTCCCCCCTGAGTGGGGAGCCCTGGGTTCCTTTGACCTGGGTTCGATCCCAGGACCCTGAGATCATGACCTGAGCTGAAATCAAGAGTCGGATGCTTAACCGACTGGGCCACCCAGGCGCCCCCAAAACATTTTAAAATAACAACAAAGGGTAACTTGGTGGAAGAGAGATTGGCACAAAAGTTCCACCCCAGGGACTGGATCAGTGGGCCCCTGATTCAATGCTAGGAAGAAGGGTTCCGATGAACCAGGCTGCCTCAGGAAGTCCAAGTGTCCCATCAGTGGAGGTGTTGAAAAGCAGGCTGGGGGACCACTGTGGGAAAGCAAAGCGTAACCTGGTGGGCTGGACTCACTGTCCTTAGAGGTCTTACCTAGCTGGGAGGGGCTATCCTCTACTGGGTCCCACCAGGGCCACAGAGCACCTTATGGCTCCCTTGCCCTCTGGATATTGCAAGCACTTTCCAAGAACTAAGAATGTAGCAAATTCTTAGAAGTAAAACTGCTCAATCTGAGTATAGAAGCATAAAGGGCCTGGCATCAGTAGCTACCCAGTAAGTACCTAAAGAAAGAATGAGCATAGGTACCACTCAAGCCACATGAACTCACACGTGGAACCCAGCTTGACTGAGGAATGGAAGGCCAGAACTGCCCAGGCCTGCAAGGATGTGAGCAGAGCAGGTCCCCAAGGGTCATATCCAAAGACCAGGTAAGTCCAGCTCCCACTAAGAGTGTGTGCCCTTAGGGTTGGTGTGCTCTTCCAGACAGAGGCCAAGGACAAGCCAGAAACCAAAGGACCTGTTTCCTTGTCCAGCTCTTCCTTTGACCTGGGCCCTACCCTCAATGAAAACCTGTTAGGGATGGGTTTGACCCTCCCTGGCCCTGAATGTCTGTCCTGTGATTCCAAAAAGCCTCCTGAGACTCCCCACCGTGCCTCCTTACCCTCACCAACCTCTCCAGGGACTGATGTGGCCGAGATGATTTCCTCCTGAGCCCCTGGCCATGAGCACTTGGCACGCACATGCATGACCGTGCACACGCATGGTGAGTCCAGCATGTCTGCAGCTGCACAGACTCATTCTGTAGCAGGCTGGGAGGGCACACAGGAAGCCGGATGCTCTCTGTCATGGAGACCAGAGCCAACCCAGACATATTCTTCTATACGAAGCCACATCTCCCCAGGATTTGCCTGCCTTGCCCTCATTAGCTGGCTCTTGAAACAAAAGGCTCAGTTGCCCCCTAAGGTAACTAATACTCAAGCTCTTAGTTCAGCCAACAAGGAGAGTGCAGATAGGACCTCTACAGGAAGAGACCCCCTCCCCTAGGAAAAGGCCAAGAGTGCCCCTCTCTCACTGGTCCTGTCAAACTGCTCTGGGCAAACTAAGGTTTGCTTCTGGTGGTTTACCTGTATCTGGGATGCATCCCTTCTCTGTTGGCAACTGCCCTGAGCTGACTCTTCTCAGTCTTCTTCCCCCAGTGCCTTCAGGGAGAAATGAGACCCAGGAGCATTAGGGCACTGACAACACAGCTTGTCAATGGCCAAAGGCCAGTGGAAAAAGAATTTAGACCATCAGAGCTCCTTGGCGCCCAGAACTGGAGGACCCCACTCAAATTCAGTATGATTTTCATCTTCATGCTTCAAAATCAAATGTAGTGATTCCTCACCCAGGCAAGGGAGTTTGTGTGGATGTTTGTGCTCAGGCAGGGACTGTCCAGCTCCAGAGAGAGATAGGGACAGGAAGCAAAGGGGGTAAGTCTGACCACCGCCCTGCCTAAACTGGGATTCAGCCCTGGGGGCCCATGCTGGTCCTTGATGCCCATTAGAGAGCCACAACCGGGCCTCTAGTTTCCAGCCCCGCCACCTGCCCTCTGCCTTCTTCCATAAGCACAAAGCCTTAGACTTTATCCTTCCCCGGGAGCTTGGGGTTGCCCCCCACCCTGAGAACCTGTGCACCCTCTGGATGGCCTCCCAAGCAGACCAACATGTCACAGCATCTGGAGAGACAGTACCACACCCAGAGAGGTTAAAAAGAAGATAGTGATAGTCAATGTGGAGCTCTGTGCTATACACAGTGCAGAAATGTATAGCCACAGAACATGGCGCCAAGAGCCCAACCCAAGAAAAAACAAGGGACAGCACAGACACAAGGGAGAGAATCCATGAGAGAACAGCTGAGAAGTCTGACAGTCCTGAAGATACATGTTGTGTGTGGAAGGATGGTTAATTTCAACAAAATCCAGTCTGGGATGCAGAGGTAGATAATGGCGTCCCCGGACCAGGAGTTCTGATCCCTGCTCTGCCATTAACTAGACTGGTACCCACAAATGCTCCCTGGCCACCCTCTCTCTATGGAAAATGTGGTAGTCAGAATAGATGGTCTCTCAGCATCCCACAAGCCCACCAAGCCTGGGTAGTTTCAGACTCTCTAGTTCTTCCTGGGCCAATGAAGGTGCTGTAAGTAGCCCTAACAGGACTGCTAGCCCAGTGACATTTCCACTACCCACAGCCTTCGAGTAAGGACCACATGGTGTCTCTGTCGACATCTTTGATAGCACACATTTATTAAGTCATGGACTCCCACCTAGGGCAGCTCGCAGGCGCGGAACCCTGCCAAATCAATCTCAGTCACTCCAGCACCGACCTGGGAGAATCACAATTGTTTGGTCAACACTAGTGGAATTGGGGTGCTTCTACGCCTGTCTTTCAAAGGCAGAGGGGCAGTGCAGAGCACAACGGGGCTTGGAACCCAACGCTCCGCCTCTTTTCCCCCCTTGCCATGCTCTACTGCCACCAGGGTCGGGGACCGAGTGCTCACACCCCAGACACTGGAGTCGGTGAGGGCGTGGGGCATCCTTCCCGCTCTGTTTGCTGTTGCTCATGCCGGTCTCACAGCCCATTACATCCAGCCAATTACACGGGATTCCCCTTTGGAGGGCGCTGGGCAGGGCCACCGTAGGGAGCAGAGGAAGCCCGAGAGACTTCTAAATGAAGTAGCCTGTTGGGAAATCCTATTACGAAGCTCATCTTACAAGGCTCCAGTGTTAATGACCCTGGCCTCCCGAGCCCTGAGCAGAGCTGGTCTCCCTGGGGCTTGAGAGGAAGCTGTCTAGTGCAGGCTTCCTTTCGCTCCCAGCCAACAGCTGATGAGCTGAGCGAGCGGACGGGTTTCCCCAGTGCCCTGGATGCAGCCGTCAGCTCAGTGAACACATGCACATGCACGCGCGCACACACACACACACGCGCGCACGCACACACACAACGTCCCCTTGGGACCCCACCTTCTCTTTCAGCACCCAGGATGAGGATGCAGCGGCAACCCAAAGCTGGGATGAGCAACCCCAAGGGAGACGGAATTGGCCCCAGCAACTTTTTTCCAAGGGGAGCTAAATTAGACACATTTTTCTCCACCTTCAAATCCTGCAGATTTTTCATCTCAACTCCCCCAGGCTTATAAATTGGCTCATCTCAGCCGCTCAAGTTGACAAAGGCGCCGAAACTGTTGAAAGGTTCAAAATGTCCCTTGGGTTTCCAGGCATGAAGGAATTTACATGCAGGTGGAAAATTACCAAGGAAAAAAGTCTCTATTTGGAGACAGGGGAGTGCAGAAGCTGGGGTGGGGGGGAGGAGAGGAGGCCTCTGAGGCGGTGGCAGGGAAGTGGCTGGCCTGAGGATCGCCTGGAAGACCGCACACGACAGTGCCAACGAGGTTTCAGGCCCTATCTCAGGGCTTTGACACGAACTGGGGGGCGGGGGGAGAGTAGGAGAGACATGGATGCGCCAAGAACTGCTCTGGTCTCCCCTAGAGGTTGTCAAGGCCCCACTAACATCCGGAGTTGGAATGGTCTCAGCCGACCTCTGAGCCCCCTGGAAAAGCCATGTGGATTCCTGGTTCTGGAACATGGATCCTCAGCCCCAACCCTGCCAGCAGGCCCTGAGCGGGGCATAGGAGTCCTGCGGGTTTGACCATGCCCTTGACGACAGCAGTGGCACCCCTGATGTTTGCTCCCAGGACAGTCTTGAGTGACCCAGCTGGTCCTGGCCAGCTGCAGGGAAAGCTGTTCCTTTCTGTAACCCCTAGACAGTCGTCCCTCAGCTTTCTGTCCCTCTCTCCTCTGCAGGCTTCCTAGCAGCTCTGGGTGTCAGGGCCCTACACAGCCTTCCCAGCCCCTACTCCAGGTGCAATGATGCTCTACTCCCTGCTGGCCTTGTGCTCAGTCTGCCCCGCCTCCAGCCCACTCCTGCCGTCCCTCTTCCCAGATGCCTTCTACATCCCTTCAGGTGCGCCCTTTCCGCAAATCCCACGGGCCCAAGATGCCTTCAGGGACCTCTCCCAAACCCCCTTCTCCTCTATTCCAGCAATACAGATGGTTCTGGTCTAGAGCTTATATCTGGGGTTCTTGGCCTGGCCTCCACTTACATCTCAGAAGGGGTCATCTGGGGATGTCATTTTATAAAGCCTTTCCTGTGGGTTCTCATGCTCACCCTGGGATCAGGAATCACTGCTTCAGATGACCATCATCCTCTCTCAGGCTATGGGAGTCTTCTCAGACCTTCAGCTCACAAAGACCACCTGCCTACCCCACCTGCTTCAAGGCAGGTTGCATGAGCCACACCTTCCAAATGTGTGTTGCCTGACTCACTGACTTGTTGAGGCACAGTGGATCACACATATGTGCTGATCCCTGGTCACTGCCGGACAGTCATGGAGCTGGGCCTGCAGAGGTGCAGGCAGGGGATGACTGAATGTTCAGGTGTCCTGCTGACCTGTGTCTCTGAGTGGGGATTCCACATGCCACCTTCCTTCCAGAATCTTATTCTCTTAGAAGCCAGAGTCAGATGGTGTGTTTTTGGGCTTAAGGGCAATGACGTGGCATCACGTGGGCTTCCAGAGCATTCTCATATCCATTGCCCACTTGATTTTCACACACCCTGAGAAGCAGGCAAAAAAGACGAGGCTATCATGGGAAAGGACTTACCTAAAAGCCACCAGAAGCTCACAGCAGAGCCAGGCCTAAAACCAGTTCCTGTCTCTAGCTTAGGCCTCTTCCACCTGGATGCACCCCCTTCCCCTTTCATCTCCCTGCACCCTCCTCAAGTGACAGCACTAACAACGAAGGCCTGGGCCCCATGGGTCAGTGTGTGCCCTCAACAGTGGTGAGCCCGGTGGCCTATTCCTCCTGGAGCAGGAATAAGGAAGGATGACAGGGAAGGTCATGGAAGGCACTGTTGTTCCCTGAGTCCTGAATGTGGCTGGAAAGACAGGCTAATGAGGCAGCTCCTTTTGGAAGCTCCAGGGACTATGCCTGGGAGGGAAAGCCAGGCCCTCAAGGAGCACTCAGGGGCAGAAACAGAATCAAGCCCCATGCTCCAGCTAGGATCTGGCTGCCAGAGGCTGTCTTAGCACCTGAGACCCATCCCTGGGCAACTAAATGGGACACTGTAGCCCTGAAGCTTCTAACAGACAGCTAAGATGCCTTCCCATGCCAGGTTCCCCCTAGCAACTGTCAGTCTCAGCTCAGCCATCCTCCCCAACACTCACTTCAACTGGTGCGATATTTCAGGCTCCACAGCACAGAGAGAGCTTGCCGAGCACCGGCTCTCAGTGTCCCTGGCCCCAGGGAGGGACAGACTGCAGGGACCCACACAGAAAATCAACATAGCCATCAACCTGAGTAGGGAGGGTATGGGGCAGGTGGAAGCCATGATTGCTCATTAATCCACTAGACTATGAGCATAAGGCTTGAAGTTGGGGCAGATGGGCCATTTTCCTAGTAATTAACAATTTCATAGATGGGGTCAGAGTCACTGGCTGGGTCAGCAGGTTACTCCGATTCTGCCTGATCGGCCCAACCTGTGTGAGCAGAAAGGATGAGTCTGGCAGAGGCCTAGGGTCGTGGAACCCTCTAGAAAGTGCATCTGCCGCTTGCTGCACATCCTAATGTGTAAGCTCCCCCCCCACAGCTTTCTCTGCCTGCCCCCCCTCTCGCCACTACCCTCTTCAGAACAGGAGCAGCTCTAGGCCAGGACCACTCTTCACTGGCTGGGCTGCCTAATTGGTCTCCAGGTGTTTCCACACAACTGAGCGACCGGTCCCCATGACTCTGACAGGAGAGGCTTTAGCAGATGCAAAGTGAAAGTCAGAAAAAGTTCCTGTCCATGTTGAAAATCTGTCTTGCCAAAAAATAATAGAAAGGATATTCTATAGATCTGACACAGGCGAAAAGTCCCAATCCAAATTTCCGGAAAAGAAAAATCTATTAGGTCAACATAATTGTGTGAAGCCCAGGACCATCCAGGCTTTGCCCAGCCAGATTCCAGGGCATTCATTCTCGGGGCTGTGTTGGGGGAGAGGAGCTTGCCTTCCTTCTCCAGTCCTACCAGGACCACTGACGGAGGCTCACCCACAATTCTCTGGCACCCCCCATTCTCCACACTGCTGGCCTCATGAAAACTGGCAATACTAAGCAAGCCACCCCACATGCCTGTGAAGGGCTACATGGTGCCCACCTGACAGCATAGCGTGAGCCCCCAAAATGGGTGGGGTCCCCTTGCTTGGAGACACACCACAGGGACCAGTCACAAATCCTTCCACCTGCACTGCCCATCCCCCTCCAAAGGCTGCAGAGTCCTCCCAAGATCACCGTCAATGGCCAAGGCCTCTTCACCTCCCTGGGGCAGCCTGCTAAGGCCTGGGAAGGAAGCTCTGGCTCAGCCATCAAAGCCAGATTGCCAGCAGAGCCAATGGCCAAGACTTGGAGGATGCATCTTAAAGTTCTTGAGACAGAAAAACAAAGGCGCTTCTCTGCCCTTCTAGGGCACTAAGCTCAGCCAGGCTGCTGGGCTGCAAGACCCATGATGCCACCAGCCTTGCCACTCTCCACTCTCAGAGTTGCCACCAAAATGTGGCCTGTCTGTGCCTCTAAAATGGCAAAGTGACTGTGTGTGGTCTCCTCATTTCCTCCAGCCTCCAATGTGTTTGCAATAAGCAATCAGTGAAATCAAGCCAGGTTCATAATAACTCTAGATGAGGAATGTCCACCAACAGTCAGAAGGGGTTTGGAGCTGGGTGTGGAGAATGGAAAAAAACCATTTGGATTTACATATTTGTCTCCATAGGCCCTCCCACAACAACCACAGGAGGTGACTGGCAAACAGCATGGACAGCAGAACCCCCCAAAAGAGAAAAGTTCCAATTCGCCCAAAGAAATGAGAGCCTGTTCCCGGAGTCGCAATTAAATCAGAACCAATCAGTGCTTGCTCTGGATCCTGCCCTTCTGCTGGGGAAATAATGAGAACACGGAGAGGGCCGCAGCCAGCAAGGGCAGCATGGCAGACCTCTGAAGCCTGGAGAAATCACCAGCGCTATTGCAAGCGCGCCCGGCAGCTGCAGCACCTGCACCTTTAAGAACTCAGCCTAGTGCCCAGGTCCCCACTCAGACACTGACAAATGCCCAAGAGGGCACCTCCTGCCCCACCCCCAACCAAGGGGACAAAGAGGAGCTCTTTGGGGCCAGGCAAGGCCGGTTTTAAAACTGTCTGCCTTGATTCATCACTTGATCTGGCACTCTCTCCCCTCTGTTTCCACACCATCCATCACGGGTACCATAACCAAGAAATCCAATAAAAACACAAAGGCCTAACTCTCCACTCTCAGCAGGCTTCAGAAAGGCTGTATTAGTGCCCCAGCCCAGGCAATTAGCTGAGTCCAAAGGACTGCGGAGCTGATGGGCATTAGCAATCCGGTGCCTGGTGCCTGGCTGCAGGCATTTGGGGAGCAGAGGAAGTGGGAAAGGAGACAGGCAAGGACTGATACAGCTCCAACTACAACTTGTCCCCCAAAGGTCTGGAGCAACCTAAATGATGAGCGAGGGTCAAGGTGGTCATTTCTGGGTCTATGTGACTCTGAAGGTTTGACTGCCATGGGCAAAATTTCATAAAAGAAAGCATTCTTCTTTTCCCCAACTCTGGACACCCCCTACCTGTGTTCAGCTTCCATGAACTTACTAAAGAAATGAACCGTGGGCTCTCTAGACCCTCCTATTCACTCTCGGAGAAGAATCTCCAGCCAGTTCAGCTCATTTATTACCATGTATTGGACATGTGCTCTCCTGGACCGAGGGGAGCCCATGTGAGCACATAGCTCCCTGACACTCCCCAACCGCACCACTCTGTATCATTCAAGCAAAGGTCATACAATAGCTTGTACCTCCTTCCCCCATTTCTGGTAGTGCATCTCCTGCCAGGACACGTGAAAGCTAGGCCCCATCCCTGCCCCAGGACTTGGCATTGAGCCCTGGGAGCAAGATAGGTAAGCATAGAACTTCGAGTTTACGAGCTCCCTGGGTCCAAGACCAAGTTGGGTAGTGGGGGAGCTGAACTGAAATGACCTAAAATATTTTCCAAATCCAGTCACTTCTCAACTACCCTTGAGTGAACTGTCCATGACAACCCCAATCCTGCATGCCTCAGTGCATGGGACTTAACGTGACACAGGGGTGTGTGTGTGTCTAGGGGAGGGAGGGCAGGAGGAAGGGGGAGAGAGCTCACGTACACATGTGAGAGAGAATATGAATGTCTGTGGCCCATAACTAAATATAACTGAGTGGTTATTAAGTTCTTATTTACCATTTGGAATTCTCCCCATCTCTTCCCTCACCATGAACACTGGCATTCTGGTTGGACACAACTGAAAAATCATCATGCCTTGCACTGGGGATGGAGGTTCCCTGGACCTTTATAATAAGCCATCAGGTGCTTCTGTTTCTTTGTGACCCAGAGCTGGAGATGGGGAAAATTCGCAGATCAGGCCCTGCCCCAGGAAGGGGAGGCCTTACGAGGCCATAGGACTTACCCTTGCAGACCACACTGTTCTCAGCCTCATAGCCAGGCTTGCAGGTGCAGCGCCCAATGGGCACCATCCACTCTCCATCCCCGTTGCAGTAGAGTTTGATGGGCACGTCTACTTCCTCTGCGTTGGGGATGCATGTCCCCCGAGCAATCACCAGAGATGTACTCTCTGCCCCCGTCATGGTCTCTGGAAACACTGCAAAATTCTGCACAATGCTGGGACACTTCTTGAAGAAGACACGAACAGAAAGGAGAGACATACAGGCTCCATAATCCTGGAAAGCGAGGTAAAAACCATTCCGAGTCAGAGGCCCAAAGCTCCTGACTTCTGTATTGACCTTCATCAGCCTTCCCCCGAAGTCCACCTGGGAGAAGCTCTCATCTGCAGCAATGGTGTCTACTTTGAGGTAGGGGGCCTCAGACCAGAAGGCCGACTTCTTGGTGGCAATAACTGAGTCAGTCTCATAGTAGTACAAGTTGAAGGTCTCCTTACAGGAGCCTGGGACGTTGGGGAGGCTGCTGCAGTCTCTCACAGTGAAGCGCATCTCCGTGTAGATGCGGTGAGCCCCCCGCCGGTTGATGAAGGTGGTGAGGAGCCAGTTGTTTTGGTTGGGCTCGAAGACGTTGCACACCTGATAGGTGCGGATGGTGTTCAGGTTTTCATCGTAGCCACTGACTTCCTCCCACTGAACCAGGCAGACCACGGGTGCACACATGCAAAAACACGAAAGAGAGGGTAAGAAGACCAAGAAGAGAGGCAGAGCAGAGAAGCCTGGTGCTGGAGGGGGCCTTACGAGCTCACCAGCCCTGCTGCTTGACCTAAGACAGGAACACCCCAACCCTAACTTGCTTTTAAAGACCTCCTCATAAGCACACTTCAAAGATTTCTCTGCTGGCCCCCCTGAAATATAATAGATTTCCCTCTAGAAAGCCTTCCTTCATCCAACCAACAGCACTCCTGCTGTGACTCTGGCTCATTACGTCCACAGGGACAAGCAGCATCTTCCCGCCCTAGGCGACAGCAGGGACTTGAGACCTCAGTGCCATGGCCTCTCCTCCCTACAGCCACCCCTGTGGATTAGGGGTCTGACTACAGGACACCCCTCACCCTGGAAATCTTCAGTTCAGAATCTCATTGCCTTTACTGTGGTGAAGCTCATTTAGAGTCATGAAAAGCATAAGAATATAAGGCTTTTCAGAATTTCTCAACAAACTGAGATTCTCATAAACTTTTGTTTTATAACATCAATCCCTTTGAAAGAGCTAGACCAGAAAACTTGTAGGAGTAGGGGCTACTAAGTGAGATCCTTAAGGAAGCAAATCAAGCTTCATTGTGTGCAAACTGCTAGCTGGGACCCAATGGAAGGAAATGCTGGAGGATATCACACAGGGAGGAAGGAGGGCTTCTTAGCAGGGGAGAGACAGCATGCTTCACATTGGAAAAGAAAACTCATTTTTAGCAGCCCTCTAGGCAGGAAGGAGAAGAGAAATATTGCATTTATTAAATGCTGTCTCTCCATCTTCCCTATAACATTGAAAACTGGATACTGTCACCCCCAATTTACAGATGAAAAGATATGCAATTCGCCCATGGCCACATGACCATAAGAGGAGACAGGATAGAGAGGAGATAGGAAGAAGTGCTTTGAATGGCCAAAGAAATGCTCCTACTAACTTATTTCAGTAACAGGTAATAAGGGGCAGGAGGTCCTTAAAGGCACGGCTTCCTTAACCAAGCCACTCAGCGGCAGGAGCCGGAGAAGAGTGACTGGGTCATTCTTTCTTCCTTGGGCTGGCAGAGGAAGCAGCTGCCCATCCTGGGGAGCTCTCAGGACCCTGACCTCAAGAACTGGGGGTATTCCCAGGAAGTTTCAATACGTTTGTTAAATTCCATTCTGCTTGCCTGAAACAAATAAGGGACAGAAGAAATTGAGCTTCCTAAAATGAAAAGAAAAAATAAATTGAGATCCTTGATCTTAATATCTAGCAGTGGCAAAAAAAAAATTATAGAAAATAGTACCCATTTCTCTAAATACTGTGCTAATTGCTTATTGTTCACAGTGTGGAGCTGAAATAGACAAACTAGAATTCTTCATTTAAAAAGTTGAAGTCAATCTTGTGTGCGTGGAAAATAGACACAGTTGCTTCTTGCACAGAATTAAGCCCCCTGTAGGAGCAGGAGGGCTAGGCTGTCTTTCAAGCTTATGCCAGAGCATCTGAAGACCAGGCATGGTGTGGAGGAAAAAATGGGCACACGGAGAGCTGTCCCTGCCCACCCAGCCCTGTAGAGTGACCTCACGGCCACTCCTGCTGCCCGGGCCCTGCCCCTGAAGCACCTGAGTAGCAGTCCATCCAAGGCCCTTCTCACCCCACCGCTGCCAGCCCCCCAGGAAGGTCCCTTCCCCAGCCTGGAGTCCTGGGTGAGTTCCTTCCAGATCCTTGCACACTGCCAAACCTCACCTGGACTTTGCTTAATTTCTTATTGATTCTCTAGATGTCAACGAACCACTTTTTATTCCTTCTTAAAGATTGTGTTTTGTTCTATTTAAATGTGTTTGTTAAAGTTACCTTCTGCTTGCCTGGGTTTTTGGAACCAGAAGCAAATATATTAGGGTGAAGTTGCTGACAGTGGTTTTAGTTCAAATTTTCAGACCTTTCTCCCTTCTGTGGCCACTTTGAAATAACATTTTTCTGGTGGACCCTACGTGACTTCGGAGGGAAGGATGGGTTTCTTCTGCTGTTCTGCAAGTGTTTAAACAGCAGACTCCCCGTTCATTACTTCAGCCGGGCTGTGTAAAGTCTCAGCATGAACACGGGGCGCCTTTGTCAAGGCACAGGTGAAGCCCGTGGCCCTATTTAGGACAGGAACCCATCCCAGCCAGAGTCCCTGACCCCCACTCAAGACTACCGCAGCTTCACTGTGTGGGAGCAGGACAGGAAGCCCGCCTTTCGGGGCTCACCTTAGCACTGAGACTGTCACCACCAGCGGGTCTTAAGTAGACAGAATGAGGCATTTCTACTCTTGTGGAGCTAGGATATTGAGAACATTTAACTTAGAAAATGATGCTGATTGGTGTTATAAGACCCAACAGAGGTAATCGTTTCAAACATTAACCTCTCTGGGCCTCAGTTTTCTCATCTGTAAAATGAGGACTCATACTGGGTGACCCTGAGTTATAAAAATTCTGCACAGATTTAATTGATTCCATGACAGCTCCTAAGGGAGCGATCAAAGCAAATTAGGAGGAATACAGCTGTATATTCAAAGGGAAAGGGTGGAGAGAAATTGAGAGAAGGAAAATAACTCCCTGATGTTTGGGGAAAGGCCATGATAGAGTCTCACATTCATTTCTTTCTCTCTCTCATTCCCCTGCCAGCGGGTAAGACAGGTATTGGAAAAATAAACATGATCAGAGTGGGCTCAAGGAGGTATGAACGCCTTCCAGGCAAGTGGCAATTAGGGGTGGGGGCCTTGAAGAAAGAGAGTATTTTGGCAAACAGAGTTGAGGGTGCAATGGCATTCCCAGCAGGGAGGGACAAACACTGCTATTTGTTTGTGATATTTGGAATCAGCCTCCTTGCTTTGGAGTTATACCTCATTCACTCATCAATGAAAAAAATATTTACCAAATGCCAACTTTATGCCAGGCGTTCTATTAGCCACTGGGGATACAACAATATGAAGCTTATAGTCTAGTGAGAGAAACAGAAATTAGACAAATGGTTATTAAAATAACTAAATAATGACAATTGGGCTAACTGCTGTGAGGGAATATTACAGGGTGCCAAGAGAGGGGGTGTACCTGATACACAGAGGAACGTCAAGGAAGACCCTCCAAACTGAGAGGGGATGGACGGATAGGAGTTAAGTCAGAAGTATGTGTCTGGAGGGGGCCAAGAGGAACAGAGAAGGAGTGCAGCATTGAGGCCCAGGAACAGCAAGTGCAAAGGCCCTGTGGTGGGACAATGTGTCCTGGTGCCATTGAGTAATGTCGTCTGTGTGGCACAAGAGTCATAAAAAGCTGCAGGTGCAGGAATAAGACTGAGGAGAGGATGAGTCTGGTCTAGAACTCTGAATTTCATACTGAGGGTAACTGGAAGTTACTAAAACTCGTCAGTTTTAGTGAGGAGAAGTACAGGTGATCAGAACTGGGTTTTTAGATTTCTCTGATGTAGAAACTGGGCTGGAGGGCCACCCAATGCACGGTCAGGACAACTGGATGTGTGTAGAGCGGTACCGGCCACCCATGACAGTAGGTTGGACGAGACCTGTGGAAACCAGAAGGACATCCTGGGGTAGAATCCCAAAGTTCTCATGGGCTGAGTGGGGGGGGAGGGGCCAGAGAGAGACTTGACCAGACCACGGGTCATGCATCCCCACAACGGTCTTCAACGCATCAGTCCTACCTCCCCAACCACTTTGAGCTACTCTGTGTCCCCAGGCACGCTGCTTCCCAGCTCCCTACAAAAGAGGAGCCTTACCAGCGCTGGATATCCTACCGCCCCAGATGTGTAGCACCCAGATTCTTTCAGCCAAGGCCCATGCTAGCCCTGGTCCCCAGGACGTACTCTCACTGCCTGTCCCAAAGCTGATTCCCTAAAGGTCTCTGTTCAGTGGCAGCTTCTCAGCCTCTCCTTCCAGGCATCTGACCTACGCCTCCTGTGTTCCTTTCTGTAATTGTTTCTTCCCATTAAAATGACAGCAAAGCACCATGATTTGCTCATCAGCTTGGCCAAAAATTGGAAAGATAAAATATCAAGTCTTGGTAAGAATCTAGAGCAAAGGGTATTCTCAAGCCTACCGGTGACGGTGTGACTGGTGAAATCTTTGAGAAGTCATATCAATAGTTTCTCTCAACATTTAAAATGTTGGCCACAACTCAGATCAGTAGGGAAAAGGTACATCATTTTAAGGGACGCCTGGGTGGCTCAGTCGTTGAGCATCTGCCTTCAGCTCAGGTCATGATCCCAGGGTCCTGGGATCGAGTCCCGCATCAGGCTCCCTGCTCGGCGGGAAGCCTGCTTCTCCCTCCGTCTCTGCCCCTCCCTCTGCTTGTGCTCATGCTCTCTCTCAAATAAATAAACAAAATCTTTTTAAAAAAAAAAAAGAAATCATTATGATAACTGAGTAGCCATCTGGGAAAAAACAACTTTGCCTCCATACCTCATTCCTTACTTCAGGATAAATTCTTAGTGAATCAAAGCTTTAAACATTAAAAATGAAACCATAAAAATACCAAAAGAAATCATGGAGACAATTTATGTACAGTAATTATGACATGAAACTCAGAAGCCACAAATGAACAGATTGATCAATTCAACTCCATACAATTTTTTTAAGTGGCATAACAAAAACGGCCAGAAGTAAAATCAAAAGGAAAAAAAAAAAAAAACAACGGAAACATGCTGGGAAGGAACTATTTATAAACTTATCATGGATAAAGTATTAATTTCCCCTAATAATATAAAGATAATCTATATATCAATAATAAGATACAAAAATAGGCAAGGGATATTAACAAACTGCTCACTAAAAAAGAGATAGATATAGCTTATAAACATATGAAAAGATATTGAACATTATTCAATATAACCAAAATGGTAATTAACTACATTGTGATACTTCTTTTTTTTTTTTGGTCGGACAGAAGTTTGATAATACACTGTGTTGGAGAAGGTGTGGAAAATAAGCACTCTGATACATAGCTAGATGAAGGGCAAATTGATACAGCTTCTATAAAAATTTTGGTTTTTATTTATCAAAATTATAACTGCACACACCCTTTGAGTCAGCCATTCACTTCTAAGATCAAGCCTCAGATATTCTTTTATATATGTAAAGATAGGTATGAACAATTATTACCTTCTGCCACCACCACCTCCAGAATTTTATGCATGCTCAGGACATCTGGAGGTGGCTGGGCCTCAGAGGATCATGGGCCTATGGACAATGTAGCAGCCTTCTCCGATTTGCTCTGAGTTGGACCTCTGGGAGCTTTGCACAAGCGTGGTGGAAAGAACTATTACTCGAGACTGAAATTCTCATCAAATCGTGGGACGGGGAGTGCTCAGAGTCTGAAATAATTGACTACAAGAAAATAAGGTCCAAAATTTTTCTTGTGCATGTTTATTTGTGGACTAAGATTCATAATGCACACCAATCTGACTTTAGTCCTCCGTTCTTGGAGCTCTCAACCAGACTCCAATATGGCACCTAAGAGCCTTGTTAATGTCCATCAACCAGTAAACACCTAAATAAAATGTGATGTGGCCAGACAATGGAATACTATTCAGAAATAAAAAAGAATGAAGTACTGATACATGCAACAATATGGATAAACCTCTAAAACACTATGCTATATTAGACCATATATTGCATGATTCCATATACATGAACTGTCCAGAAAAGGCAAATCTATAGCTAGAAAAGTATTAGTTCTTCCCTGGCACTGGAGATGGGAATGGGCAGTAACTGCAAATGGGCATGAAGAATCTTTTTTGGAGGTGATGGAAATGTTCTAAAATGGGATTGTGGGGATAACTACACAATTCTGTAAACTTACTAAAAATTATTGAACTGTACAACGCAAATGAATAAATTTTATGACATGTAACTAATACTTCAATCTAGCTTTTTAAAAAAACCTCTTTGGGGCGCCTGGGTGGCTCAGTTGGTTAAGTATCTGACTCTTGATTTCAGATCAGGTCCTGATCTCAGGGTGAGATCAGGCCCTGAGTCAGGCTCTGTGCTCAGCGGGGATCTGCTGGAGATTCTCTCTCTCCCTCTCCCTTTGCCCTTCACCCCATGCACTCTCTCTTTCTCTCTCTCTCTAAAATGAATAAATACATCTTTAAAAAAAACCTCTTTGTTTTCTGGTCCAGCCTACACCTCAACACCCCAACAATGCCAGCTTGGTCTCTATAATCCACAAAAGGCATGCCCATTGCAACTTTAGGCCCTTGTTTGACCTATCCACTGACCCGGGGATGCCCTTCTCATTCCTTTATCCCTATATCCCAAGTGACCAGTATTTGCTTGACCAAGTTTATTTGTGGATGAACAAATGATGCCTAAGTTGAGGCAAAGATGGCAACGAGAGAGGGGACAGGTGGCCAAGGAAGTGGAATCCTATCACTGATGCTGGGAGCCTGAGTAAAATCACCAGGGTCGTCCAAAGATGGGATCAGAACTTTGGGCCCAGGAGCCCACTGAAGGACCACCTGATTTTCCAGCCCGGAATCAGGCAGGTATCAGGCCAAAAGCGCCCTCTGTGTCTAACACACCCACTTTGTCACCATAATTTACCATTTCTTCCAGAACAATGTTCCTCTTATTTGGCTTCTCTCTTGCATCCCCAGGACCATACGCTAGGGCTGGCATGACTTATTGCCTGGACTTATGCCCTGGGTTGCTGTTTGTCAGAAAGTAATGACAACAGACCAGGCAAGAGATGGCAAGTGTTCAAACCAGGGCCACATCCTCTCACATCTGCACCCTGAGACAGTGCCCATCCCCGCCTCTTGCTGCTGCTGTTGATGTTCTGACCGGCGTGACACCTTTCTTCTACTCCACCCTCATGCCATCTCAATCCCTCCGAGAACCAGAGAAGAACAGATCTGGCTGGAAACCACTGTAGGTCATGTAGACCAAAACCTTTTGTTGACAAATGGGCACAGTGAGGCCCAGAGACATTCAATAGTTGGCCTGAAGCCAGGCAGCTGATAGGTGGTCGAGCCAAGCTCTCGGTGTGGCTCCCTCCTGTGAGGGGGCTCAGGTATCCTGTTTTCCGTGACGCCGTCCTAGCTTGTATTCACCTACCATTTTTCCGAATGCTTAAAGCATGATTGAGCTTATTCCACACAATTTCGCATTTCATAATACACTGCTTTGAACTATTTGTTAATTGCTCCGTGTATGACTTTGGAGCTACCAGGCTGTGAGCTCCTTGAGGACAGGGAATTAGGTTTTGACTAATTTATTAGTTGATTTTGACAAGCAAAATAACCCCATGCATTCAGCTTTGCAGCATTTTTATTCAGTAATGTCTGGGACCAGTGAAATCCACTGTTTTCTCCGGAATTCTTTCTCCTTTCCCTTTTTACCCTGAGAGATGCTGTCCGCACACAAGGCTGCAGCCACCTCAGGGTAAGTCACCAACCTCCAGGTCTCCCCGGTGCCCCAGACTCTTTGCTCCAGCTGGCTGCTGGACGCCTCCTGATGAACATCTGGCGTGCCCCCATGTTCTCTGCAGTCCTCCTGCCCCTGGATGGAACCTGCACCAGCCGGTCCCCATGTCAGCGATCCAAGAAGCACTCTAGACTCCGCCCTCCCCATTTCTGTTCCCCATCCTGCAGTGACGGTGCCAAACCCATGTCTCCAGGCTCCTCCATAGCTCATCCACGCAGTCTGCCCCTTTCCCTGCTGAAGTCCCTCCCCCTCCTAGTCACTCTGCCAGTCTTTCTCTTTAACTCCCCTGCCCCGCTGAGTTTTCTAAAACACAAATCCATCTTCCGAACGGGCTTGTCCTTAGCGGGCTGCACTGTGTTGGGGACCCCTGCACAATCCCAGCGACTAGCCCTTAATAAATACTGGAAGATTGAGGGAATGAGCAAGGCCCTGGGTCTGTTCCTTAAGTTCTCCGCCTCCTTAGCCCCTGGTACTCTGCTGGGGACTTACTGCAGGTGACACCCAGCTAACTCCTGCCTGGGAAAAGAAACAAAGCAGTTTTGCACAACCAGCAGAATATTAACAGCCTTTGAAAGGGCACTATTATTGATGCAAATGGACCACCTGTCCTTGAGTCCTTGAGATAAGCGTAGGATAAGCAATAAGAAAACAATGACATCCATTAGAAAGTACTTGTTCAGGCTTTGAGACCATGACTTTGATGTATGAGAAAGACAGCTCTAGGTTCCTCCAAGATCTGGGTTTGTTAAACTTCCTTGTTGGAAGTCAGATCTCGCAGGTCTGTTGCTCAAGAGTGGCCAGTATATTCACAGTCTGGCTATGTGTGTGTGTGTGTGTGTGTGTGTGGTGTATGAGTGTGTGTGTGTGTGTGTAAAACATGCTGTTCCCCTTCAAAACCACTGCCGTGAATTCTCTCTACCTGCCCATCCACACAGACTTCTAGAACAACCTTCAGAAACTCTAACACATTCTTTATCCTCCAAGAGTGGATTTGGATTTTAGAAAAGGGGAAAAGTCATCTGGAGCCAAATCTGATGAGTCAGATGGAGGAACAAGCTAAGAAATAATATTCTTTGCTCAAAAATGAAGAGCTGCTATAAAATGAAGTTAAGAGAAGCAAGCTGATTCCACTGTATGTCTCTGAAGACAGTTCCAAGCACGGAGTTCTGGAAAGACTTGTGATAGTTACCAGCTCCCTGGACTGCTGCAACATACCCGCGTAGACCCTGCCCCTCCCGAATGCCCAATTCTAAGAACTGGGAAACAATGAGTATGTTTTCCATATTCTAATCATTTCCATATCTAACTGTGTCCCTTCCCGCACTTCCCCGTTCTCTTCTGCATCGCAGAGAGTAAGTAGTTGAGGGAATGGGTGGCCTGTACCACTGCAGGAGGAAAGCCCATTCAAGCAGTCCCTGGTAGCCGGTCCAGTTCTTGGGCACACCACATGCCACTGCATCCTAAGAATTGCCCTGAATAAGCCATTTCCCTGGGGCCTGGCCAGGGAGGACATCTCCTCTGGACACTGCTACTGAGGAGGAAGATATCACTGAAATCGGCTTTGTGGCCTCTATTAGCCCAGCAAGATCCTAGCTATTCTGATTTATATGAAGCCCAGCGCATTTAACTCACTTTTTAAATAAAGGATTGCACATCTATGACATCCCCAAACAGTGTTCTGGGTGCTGCTGACCCAGCAGTGAGCAAGAGACAAAGTCCCTGCCCTCGTGGGCCTCATGTTCTAATAGAGCGAACCAAAGGATGAACAAGCAAACAAATGAATAATATCAAGTCAGACTGTTCAATACTCTTGAGGTACAGGTAAGGGGACAGAGTGACAGCCGGCAGTGGGGTCAGCAGGGAAGGTCCTCTTTGAAGCAAAGATCTAAATGACACGCCAGAGCCACCGGCCTGGAAGGCACACACGAGGGGGCATTCCAGGCTCAGAGAACAAGAATGAACTCTCTGGGAGCAGGAGTGTGCCTAGCACATTGCCAAGAAAGCCTGAAAGCCAAGGTGGCCGCCGGATCGCACAGGGCAAGGGGAAGAGGAAGGAGGTGAGGCAGGAGAGGTTGCCAGAGGCCAGGCGGGCCCCCCCCCTCTGCCATTACAGCTCTGTAACCATGAATGATTTTCTGAGTGTTAGTTTCCTCATCTGCAAAAGACTATTTACCTTGGTGGGTGCCTGGAGGACTGAGATCATGTAAGTAACTCATCTTGCACCCGTGCCTGCACATAACTTCCATTCAGTAAGTACCAGTTATCATTTCCATTATCATCAGCAACACCCCCATTGTTATGTTAACCGCAGGATCCACCTCTGGCTGACACTCAGGATGTGGAAATCATCTCCTCCATCTTGAATAAATAATCCTGCCTCTGGTCAACAGAAGGGCAGGACGAAAGGGCCGAAATCCACCTCCCCACAGACCCCGAGGGACAGCCAGGGGCCTCCTTCCCTGCCCCTCCTGGAATCTCCAGGGCTTCCTCTGGGCAGGGTTCAGCATGGATTCCCTTCTCTCAACTAGGCAATCTCTGAAGCACTGTCAGCCACCAGCTCGAACTACAAGGAGAGGAAATTGGACACTGCGCCCAGGCTTTGGTCCCATTCGGCAGTCTGTATTTGGGCACAAACTTCTGTTGGAGGGAACCTGTTATTCTGCAAACCGTCACTGCCAACATGCCCCGTGGAACCATATGGAACACCCCTGGCACTGCCCCATCAGCGGAAACCCAAAGACCCACTTTCAGACCCCAGTTAGAGATGGCTGCGTCTCTGAACCAGAAGCCCACTGAGGCCGGGACAGCACACAACTTCACAGAGCCCACAGGAGGCCCCCGATTCTTTGGGGCAGCAGATTGCTCGGGCCGGGCTGGAGCTGCTACCCAATCAGCCTGGACCCCAAGGACGTGGCTCCGGTATAGACAGTACACTAGGCTTGAAAGAGCTGGGATATTAGACAAGCTAGAAGGCTAATTAAAATGTAAAATGTGGTCCATGGGGCATAAATTCCTACAAGCCCCGAGGGATCTACCATTTAGTACACCAACCAACCAAGGCGGCCATTTACGAGATGGCCCCCTGAGGGCTGCGAGCACTAGCTCAACCTCCCAATAGCCTTAATTTTCCTCCCAGATGTGCTGGGCTGGGAGGACAGGAACGGCCCCCCACTCATTACCACGGCTCCATGTGGTGTGCCCAAGAACTGGACCGGCTACCAGGGACTGCTTGAATGGACTTTCCTCCTGCAGTGGTACAGGCCACCCATTCCCTCAACTACTTACTCTCTGCGATGCAGAAGAGAACGGGGAAGTGCGGGAAGGGACACAGTTAGATATGGAAATGATTAGAATATGGAAAACATACTCATTGTTTCCCAATGCAGTCTCTACAAAATTCTCTTTAAAATGATTGGACGGAAAAATGCAAGAAATATTGTCTTGAGATGGAAGCAGGAGAAACGGCCCTGAGCAGAACACATCCGTTTGGCTGGAAAGGAGATTTTTGTGCTTACCAGAAAAGGGTTGGGATTAAGCAGCACTGCTGTCACCATGCCTAACGTTGAACTCCAGAAGTCACGGTGACCCCTGGTTTAGCCCAAGAGTTTGATTCACAGACTCTGGAGTCAGCCAGACGCAGCTGTGTGACCAGGGACAAGTCCTTAAACCTCTCTTAGCCTCGGATGCTTCTCTGTCACAGGGACACTAACAGGACCTACCTCAGGAGATGGTCATGAGGATTAAATATGACAATTCATGTAAAGTACTCACATCTGAGTAAGGGACCTCTGCAAGTCAGTTATTATGGATATCAGCCCTCCAGAGACACATGCTTAGCCTCTCTCTGAGCACAGGTCTGTTATTTTTCCTTAAAAGTCTTGGCTCTCCTTCTATGGTGTGTATGACCTATGACTCTTCCCTGTCTGTCTGGTTGTTTGCCCCTGGGTATCACCTTTGGCGCATGCACGGGTGCGTACGTGTGTGTGTGTGTGTGTGTGTGTGTGCCCGTGTGTGGTTGGGGGTGCTGGCTGTGGCCCAGGTAGGGCCTGTGTGCCCTCCCTTGGGTATGCCCACCCACCAATTGTCTTATGAGCACTGGTCGGCTCTGCCCATTCCCAGCCAGGCTGAGCACCTCTCCCTGCTCAGAGATCCCGGGGCTCTGGGAGCCCCATGCAGGGAGAGCGAGGCTGGCTGGGCCCAAGGTCCAGATGGCACGCATCTCTTTGCATCCTGGCACATCTCACAGCCCGGTCTCTGCCAGCACGCCAGGAGAAACACTGCAGGCTTGTGCCTCGGGAGGGGGCCCCTTGTCCACAGCCCCTGGGGCCACGGTAACCTCCACCAGGCAGCAGCAGCTCGTACCAGGCCCTGCCTGGAGTGGGGTCCCCAGCCATTAGGACAGCTGTTGACACTGCAACAGTGACAAATTCATCCTTCTGACAAGATCCCTTTAAATAATTCCCAGGGAGCTAGGGATTAAGACACTGTTTCTCTCTGTCTCTGTTGGGATTTAAAACACCTCCAGCTGGGGTATTTAAAAGAGAGTATAATGGGCTGCCCCTCTTGGGTCTCCCCCTCCCCCTTCCCTCCTCTTTCCCATTTCCCAAACTCAGCCCCCACCCCACCAGTCAGCCCCATAACAAGGAGGCCCAGAGAACAAGAAAGAAAAAAAAAGGAGGGAACCAGTGCTTGGCTGGTCACTATGGCAACCGTGGCAGGGTATTCAGCTGTCATTATCCCAGTGCCTCACACATGTGATTATCTTAAGCTGTCGATTGAATGTGGTCCTCACTGCTGTCCAACAAGGCCTTGTCGAACAAGGCAGGGGCGGGAGCTGCAGGCCCCCAGGCCCCAGCTGCCTCATTCTGCTCTGCCCGGATCTGGGTTACACTGATGAGGAGCAGAGTTACCACTGGGAGAAGCTGAGGACTTGTCCCTGCAGCTCGGAGGGATCTCTGCTCCGTAGTGGAGGCCGGCCCTGAAGCCGGGCCACCACACTGGGTCAGAGGCTAGGGACACGGGCTCCTCATTTCTTGGGTGCAGAGAGTGTTGACTGCAGGAGGGCCAGGCTGGCTGTGGCCAGCTGGAGCCATCCTGGAGACAAGAGAGGAGGCCATGGTGGGGGAGGAAGAGGCTGGCCTCCCTGAAGTTCTTGGCTGCCTGCCATTCTCAGAGTGGGGGAGAATTTCCATTCTCAGGGTGCAAGAAAATCAAATCTAGCCTGGGGAGAGGACACACTGTCCCCCATCCTGTCGACTCCCTCCTGATGGTGAGGATGTGGCCACTGTATGTGCCCCACTCCAGGGCATTTTTTCCTGGGACTGGGGAGGCTAGCGTGTGGTCGGTCTGGGAAGCTTGGGGAGGACTCTGATCTCACTCCTTTGCCTCCTTGACTTTGCTAGATTGTCTTTGGGCTGAGGTTCCCAGGTCCACAAACATTCTCTGAATAACACGATCCCTGGTGACCCCCTACTAGGCACATGCAAGTCCCTGCCCCCTGAGGCACTGCACACCTGAGTCATCCCTGGCTTGTCGCCATTGACATGTACATGTAAATGCAGCCCATTACCACTGACCATTTCGTTTGAAGGCAGAGCTCTCCTTCCCCGTCAGCAAGGTAAGTTTAAATCTTGACTCCAACATCTTTCATGCTGGCTGTCCTTTGTGACACCGGGAAATGGGAAATGTGTCGGGCATGCCTGTCACCACCAGAGTGGTGAGTGGGACAGTGTCCATGGAGAAGAGGATGTGCCATGACCAGACCCCCCTCTATTCCATCAGCAGAAGAGCACCTCCAATGGAGCAGGGGCTGGTTCTGCAGAACTGCCAATGAGGCCCCTGGATGGGACAAAGCAACTCAATGGGACCCATCCCTTCACCTATCTCCCTTCCTAGGAGTCCTCACTTCCTGAACATTCGCCGAGGTCCAGGGGTGGAAGCTGACCCACAGGCTCCTCCATCGCCGTCTGGAGCCAGCCATCCCCTGGTCCCCCTCCAGGTCCTCCTGGACCTGCTGCTCCCTGCCCCCAGATCCACCCATCACCAATCTGCTCCAATTCCTCCCATACAGCTTGCTCTAAAAAACAATTCATGGGGAGCTTGAAATGCACGCTACTCACTAGCACACGGCTTTCAGACCTATCCTTCCCCTTTGTAGAAAACAGGGAAACTTTTGCCTCTCCTCGCCCCTCTTCTCTAGCTTCTCAATGATGCATGACTCTGAGATCCATTCCTCACACGTCCTCGGGGACAGAGGTACAAGAGTAAGCTTTGTGTCCAGACAGGCCTGCAGTCTCAGCGACACCCCTAAGCAGTCCTGTGACTCTGGGTAATTGCCCTGAGTCTCAGTGTCTGCTCTGTAAAATGGGAAGAAATATCATCTCACTTGCACGGTCGTGGTGAAAGTTCAGGGAGGTCATACATGCAATTTTCAGTGCCTGGGACACAGCTGGTACTTAATTAAGGGTGACAAGTAATAGCACTATTATGAACAATAACCTGGTTATTAATAACACAGTGCACCCTCAGACGGTATCCATGCAAGAGCAATTTCCCATCAGAAATGCTGGAATGCTGATCTCATTTCTCAGGGGCCCCCTCAACCAGTTCACACCCTCATCCCAGGCCAGTTCCATCCCTCCACCAAGAGTCACTGCAACCACTAGTACTAGCCAGGGCAAGCGGTCCTGACTGAGCTTCAGAGTTTACAAAGAAGGCAAACACTATCGAATCTTGCCAACCACTGTATAAATAAGATCTTACATTACCCATGCGATAGGGCAGAAAATGGGCTCAGAGACATTAAAGAACTTAAATGGATATAAACCCAGAACATTAGATTCCAAACGCTGGGCTTGCTCCTTTATACTACTGAAAGTACAGGAGGCCCCCCCTTATCCGTGGGGGACCTATTCTAACACACCCAAGACGAGGCCTGAAACTGCGAGTAGTCCCAAACCCTATATGTTTTTCCTGTGCATCCATACCTATGATGACATTTAATTTATAAATGAGGCACAGTAAGAGATTTACAACCAGAACTCATAATAAAATAGAACTATTATAACAATCTACTGTAACGAAAGTTATGTGAATGTGGTGTCTCTCTCTTAAAATATCTTATTGCACGGTACTCACCCATGATATGAGATGCTAACATGTCTAAATGATGAGATGGAATGAGGGGCATGATGCAGGTATTGTGACCTAGCGTTCAGCTACCACTGACCTTCTGTCGATACATCAGAAGGAGGATCGTCTGCTTCTGGACCACAGTTGACCGTGAGTAAATAAAACCGCGGAAGTAAAACTGCGGGTAAGGGGAGATTCCCATACAGGGGGATTTGGGCCTAATTATTCTAGTACTTCTGGCCGTAAGGGGAGGGAAATCCAAAGGCATTATCGGAGGGCTGCTCTGTTCCCACAGAGGCCAAGCTCCAGCCTCCAGAGCCAGACTCAGTGTCCTCATCTGTCTCTGCCCACTATGACCCTCCCTCTTCTTCCATTTTCTTCCTACCCATCCTTGCTAGACCTCTAAGCTCTGCCTCACCTTCCTTCTAAAGGTTTGTCTTCCCCCATCTCTTTCCTTTGCCAAGACAGGCCATGTGAGGGAGCTGTGAGTTCAGGCTCTCAGGGCACTGAGCCCCTGCTGCCCCACCTCAGCCCTGGGACCTGAGTCAGGAGCCCTGTTTCCTTCCATAGTCATGAGAGCCACTCCTGCCTTCAACTTGAGGAGATCTGTCATCAGGCAGTTGGTCCTCAGGCTCACCTATCAGTGGCAGGAGGCTTTTAGCATTGGAACAAGGGATGTGGTGGGGCAACTGCCTTTCTAGGGAAGATTTTAGAGAAGAGGAAAGACACCTGTCTGTCTGGGCAAACGAAGGTTAAGCCTGCCTCCAAAACAGGGAAGGGGGGCTGGGTGACCTCTGGGGTTCCCTCTCAGAGTCTGCAGACAGAAACATCTCCTGCTCTGCTGATGAACAAGTCTGTGAGCCCTTTCCAAGAGCAAGAAGATAAATCTGCCAGACAGTAAGGTTCTGGTGACCCACCACAACTCCCCAAGTTCTTTCATACAGCAAGCTAGGGAAACATCTCTCCCTTAATTTCTCTCCCTCCTCCCCTCCTACCTCATCCTCACACACACATACACAGTCATACCCCACGTATTTCTGCAACCAATATCATAATTAGTCTGCTACTCAAGGACACTGGTCATCTGTAACATTCTATTCACCTCTCTGTTAGAGGCCCACACATGCCCACGAGAAAGATCTCATATAAAAGCCCCATGAGAGAGCAATCACACTTGATGAAGCCAGGCAGGACGGTGCCCTTGCTGCTCATTTGACCCACCTCTCCTCCCCTGGGGAACCACTGGGCCTCGGCCAACCCAGCCTCAGCCTCGGAGATCACACTCTTCCCAGGGTAGCCTGGGGCACCTCAGCACCTCTCGGCCTCCCTTTCTCTCCCCAGGGCCCCACCTCCCAGGCTCCCGTGCCTTTGTCTATCACTGTCTCTGTCAGGCAGGTGATTTTAAACTTCCATTCCTAAAAGATGCATATTATATAAAAAAATGTTTTAAGTGCCTCGGGGTGTTTTGTTCCTCATTGCTTCATAAAAGTGACATTAATAGCCAGGGAAGAGCACTGCTGGGTGCAATTACAGAGGATGTTTCAGGTATGAAAGCTGTTTGGAGCCTGCTAATGTTTCCTAATTACAGGCCTTTTGGTAGCGAGAGAAAAAGATAAAGAGTGGGTGGGAGGCCCAGGGTGGGGAGCTCTGACTTATCTCAGTGGTTTACCTGAGGAGGCCAGGGGAGGAGAGGAACGGAGGGAGAGAGCAGGGAGGGCAGAGGCCCACTCCCCAGGAGGCAAGGCATCTCTCAGTGGAGAAAGAAATATGCATCCTGGTAACAGCTCGGGAAAAGGATACCATCCATCTCTCATTTATATACTGAGCCTGAATTCGAGAAGCCCACAGCAACACAACCTGGGAGTTCCTCCTGGAGCCAGCCTCAGAAGCCTCCGTGGTGGGCAGCATTTCATTGGGAAAGATGGTACTGCGTGGTTGTCAGCAGGAGAACAGACTGCAGGAGGTTAGACGTCAGCTCTGGTACTTTCCAGCCATGTGACTAGAAGTCATTTCACAGCTGATTCTGTGCCTTAGTTTCCTCATCTGTAAAATGGGACTGTTGTGAGGATTAACGTGTGCGTGGCCCACACAAGAAACCACATCAGCCTCTGTACCATTCAGTTACACGAGCCGGGGCACCTCCTTTAAGACTCAGGTGGGCTTTTCTGTCACTGGCCACTGGAGAACCCTGACTGATACAAGAGTGTGGCTTCCAGCAATCAGCAACCGGGCTGAAGGCTCCCAAGTCCCAGGCGGTGGCACCTGTCTGAGGAAGGCTAACCAAGGCAAGGCCTGAAATTCAAACACCATAAAACTCCATTCACAAAATCATTTTGCCCAGAGCGAAATTTCCCTAGGATTTGCCTAATTTAGCTCAGGCTTTTCTGTCTTCATTAACATGCTTGAGTCATCAAATAAAGAAAAGAGAAAATCCAGCCCTTCACAGGGTTAGTACTGTGCTAACACTTCTTGAGTGTTTACCAGGGAAAATGTTTTACTGACTTGTTTCATCTATGGAAAGAGGTGCCGTGCTTGCCCCACTGAGGAGAGGGGAACCTGGAGCTGAGAGAGTCTCAACGCCCAGTCCAAGATCGCACAGCTGGGAGCTGCAGTTTATTTGATGCCAGGGCCTGGAGCCTTCAGGGCTCCTCCAGAACTTCTCATCCATCAGACAGACAAATTTCAATTGACTTTGCATGGCCTTGGAACGAATGGGGTGTTATTAGAGTGGATTTCTCTCCTGAGCATGCCTTCCTCATTCCCATGATAAGGGCAGCCGGCAGGGGTGCCTGGAAGACTGACAGACAGGGAGTGCGAGGCAGCCAGGGACAGCCGAGGGTCCACGAGTGTCCACAGGTGGCCAGCAAGGAGTGGCTGTGCAGTAGGGCCCTCTTGTTCCTGCTCTCGCAAACGTGTCTCTTGTTGTCGGGACTTACTGACTTGGTTTACCAGACACATGCATTCAAATGCACGTTGTTCCCTTCACAGTGGCCTCCTCTGGAAGCTCTGCCACTAAGTCCAATAACCCTCCCGTCATTTAAGGTATTTTCAGAACTCTAGGAACTGCCTGCAGGGGCATGAAATGAATCAACTCATTTAACTTCACACACACACACACACACACACACATATACATACACATGACCATATATACAGACACATACAGACACATACACACATACACACATATAAACATACACACATACACGCACACGTACACACAAAGA